>NW_023276549.1:0-66446 GCF_013357705.1 Chelonus insularis | reverse complement strand
CGGCTAGGCGCGATATGCCGCAGCGTCTTCCTCGCTTTGTCAGCGGCTCTTGCCGCTGGGTGATGAAAACTCAGCCTTCTATCGAAGATCACCCTCTCTACTACTCACAGCATCCGCCACTCCTACCTGGTGTCCTCCCACTGTTTATAATTGGTCTGGCTCCTCTTGCGCAGGTTCGTAAAGAACATCGCCTCCCTCCGGTTTTATGAGCGCTCAGTTCAAGCCATTCTTCCGACCTCAAGCCGCCACCGAGGTCCAACCTCTTTGGAGCCTCCTCCTAGTTACGGCTGAGTGACAGTTCGCCACCAAGATACGTCATCGGCAAAGCCGACTAGTGTCGTTCTGCCCGGGAGCTTCCGATGTTCAGCAGCCCATCATACATCACTTTCCATAGGGAACGGGCCCAGTACCCGCTTGTGGACCTCCCGCCGTAACCACGTGCTCTCTTTCTCCCTTCTCCGTATTATAGACTAGGGACCTTCAGAGAGGTGTAGCTGTCCACCATCCTTCGCAACTTAACCGGAACTCTTTTCTCTCCAATGCCTTCCAATATCCTCTTCCAGCTGGCGGTATTGAATGGTTTCTTGACATGAGAGTCACTATGGGCGTTAGCTCCCAATATTCTTCTCTTGCCCTCCACTTTTAGGTTGCCACTCATTCAACACACGCGTGATCGCGTCTATAGTGGCGACCTCTCCTCTTCTAAAGCCATACTGCCTGCCTGACGGTCCCCGCTTCCTCATAGAATGCTGCACAAGTCTAGCAGAATCAGCGCTCCTAGCAAGCTTTCCTATTAGATTGTCCAGCAGGCATATCGGCGGAGGCGATGGGCTCTCCAGGTCCCCAGTGCCTTTTCGCAGTAACACTGCTTCTTGGCCTCTTCCAACTTTCCGGGATGGGAATGTTCCGCTTTCAGACAATTGTTGTGAAGACGTCCAGGCACTGCCATGGGTACTCCTCTATTACGCCCTTTTAGTAATATCATTGGGGAACACCGTCCGGGTCGGGCGGCCTTGTTTATGGTTAGACCCTTCTCCTCTTTCTTCGTTCTTCCATCGTTTCCATTCGAGCCCCCCTCCTTCAGCAACTTCTTTCAGCTGCTCAGTTTTTTCCTAGGTAAACAACGTCTCCACTATTCATAGCCATCCTGCTGGCGTTTAAAAGCTCCTGAGGGGATCACTTTGGGCTCCTATCTTCTTGCTTCTCACCAATTTATATGGTCGTCCCCAGGGGTACTCTCAATCTCCTGCGCTGCAGGACCTCAGCTATCGTCTTTTTCGTTGTTTGCCCGGATTATGGCCTTTTTGACGCACGCAAAACGACCAGTGCGGCTCCACCACTGTACTCCGTCGTCTCTGCCTGCTCCACTCTGGTGTCTTTGCTTTTTCTTACGCTGCAGCGCTCGTCTCGCAGTTTGAAGCACGCCCTCTGCATCGCTGGCGATATCCTCAGACCACCAGTACAACAAACGCGTGTACGAGCCCACTCCACTTCCTGTCTTCGTGGGCAGTGCGGTCGCACGGCCGGCCCGCCAGCCGTGGACAGAAACCTTCTAGGGAAGAAAGCGCTCGCCAGAGCCGGAGCCCGTGCGCGACTGAGTGAAGTCTGTCTGCCAACGTCCTGCGGACGCAGCCGTCGGAACAGCCCACGACGTGCGTGGCTGCTCCGCCGTCCCTCCGCAAGGGGTGGGCTCCTCTCGGCGTGCCACTCCAAGGCGGAAGCGGAGGGACGAGCGCGCCGAGAAGCCGCCAGGACTACACCCCTCCATGTCCATAACTTTATCGCTAGACGTGCTGAAGACCATGTGACAGCTACGATAGAGCCTGTCCCTCCTCGTGCTGAATGTAGCGCAGATCCCCTGATTTGAGAATCACCAGTTCTTCTTGAGCGCCAAATCCGAAGTCTGCCTCTCCTCTTTTGTCTGTGTAGGCTTGAGCCCAGGCTGTTGCCTTGGCAGTTCAGATCGCGCCAGCTATAACCTTGCCGCCCTCTCCCTCTCAAGTGGGACTCCAAGCTCTCAACCTGTCTATAAAGGACGCGCCTGGATCTGTGTCGTGAGAAGAGCAGCTGTATACGATTCATCCGTCCACATTCCACTCCCACGAACCCGCCCCGCGCGCAACCCAGCGCGCGCCCACACACGCCACCGATCACCCCGCCAGGACCAAATCAGGATTTAGGACTGCCACAGCTGCCCAGCCAGTTTATCCTGGAACCATGAACACCAGTTCCACCTAGTAACGGCTCGCTGATCACCGCAATGTCAATCTTAAGGTCTTGCGATGACTTGCGCAGCAGGTCCTGGGCCTCCCTGCCTCTTCCCAGATTTATCTGCAGTATCTTCAGCGCCTTTTGCTGGATGTTTTTCCTCCCGGGTCCACGCAGGTCCCACTTCCGATAAGATGCCTCCACTTTGTCTCGTCCACCCCTGCTATTTACAGATAACACAACAGGAGGTTGTGTGCACTCTACTAAATTTGTGTCCTACCTCTCCGCACTTCCTACAGCTAGTCGTTCTATCCGGGCCCTGACACGTCGCAGCCATGTGTCCCGTGCCGAAGCATCTGTAGCATCTAGCCCCACCTCCCCCCTAATCCTTACTCTACAGTACACCCATCCAATCTTAAGTTCCCAGCCGCCAGCAGTGTTAGTAGCTTCAGTTACTGGCGCACGCAGCAGCGCTGACTGAGTCCCACTGTAGCTACCTCTGAGATTTAGCAACTCCACTGTAGCTCCCTCTCCCATTACTGTTTTATGCCGCTTGCAACACCTCCTCTTCCACCGTGACCTCATCTATGTCGCGCACCTCCAACAGGACTTTCTTCGCCAGCTCCGTGACTACTTCACTTCTCCCCCATGCATCTTTTACTGCCTGCCTAACTTAGCTGCCGTGCCTTTACCTCTCTTCAGTTCTACTAAAAGCTCTCCCCGCAACGACCTTCTCACTCCGCCATCTCTAAGCCATGGGCCTCCGGGGTAACTTTGCTTTTACCTTCATGAGGACATCTGCATACTCATAGCTCCGTCTCTTGGTCTGATGATGATAGCCTCTGGTTTGGCGCCATCTGTCTTCGTTGTTTAGTTGACGGTTGATTTGGCAGCTTATTTCCTGCTTTTGTTGGTCCGTCTGCTCCTGCCGCCATGGCCTTAGGGTTCGACACCTGCGCTTTCTCCGTCCACCTGCAAACCTCCACTCCATATCTGCACTCACCTGGCTACCAGCACGCTGACCTTCCTGTGCCCCCTCCGGTTTTCCCTTTTCAAGACGGGTGCGGTTTGGCTCCTTGGCTTTCTTCCTCCTTCCCTCCGCTTCTTCAGGTGATGCTGACGCTCCTCTTTTCTGCCGCTCTTTATTTCACCTACTCCTCCCGGTGCTTCGTCGTCTTTTGGCTCTGTCTTGCGTCGCCCGGCTATTTGCTCCCGTTGCATGCTCTCGACCCATCTCTTGCATTTTGAGGGCCAACGGCAACTATCATCTGCCTGAAAAAGGCTCTGCTCGCGGAGCGCCTCCTCCATCTCCTTCGGGACTCCTGGGATCTCCTTACAGGCTTTGTCATGACTGCAATTTATTTTTTAGGCAGCTAGTGCTTCTCTTCATCATTTACGAGCCTTAATCTGTATAAGCCTCGTCTCTCTGCTCCCTCACCTCATCGTCGGCGTCAACATCTACCACATGAATCTCTATGTGGGAGGAATCCAGACTCATGGACCTATCTCTCCATTGTTTGTTTTCATCTCCTCCTTTATTCTCACTGGCGTCGCCTTCCTCACCTTGTCTGGGACTCGCTCTTGGTAAGTACGGATCCATTTCGGCTACTCGCGTCCACACTTTGTTTCCATCACTTCCAGTAGCTTTTCTCCCCCGAGGGCCTGGTTACTCACACTCGGGTTCCGCAGTCGCTGGATGACGATCGGGAAGAGCCTGCGTTAGCGCCTTAGCCGCGACCGGTACTGAGGTAGCCCTCCTCTGCACCGTAATGTCCTTCAAATTGAATAGACTCATTCCATACCTGTAGATTTGCTTTTATATTCGGGGTTTGTCCTCCCCTAGCCTAGTAAGAATACCTCACATGTGGTCCAGGCACCCACTATTGAGGGTTGGAACCCTTCTTTGTCTGACCCCTCTCCTGAGACCTGTCCGGCTTGGGAGAGGCCCCTACCCAGTAGCTACGCTACCGCGGCATAGCTCTCAGACTCCTTGGGGTACACAAGCTCTGCCCACCACGTCAAGGTCATGAGTTCCATAGGCAGAGAGAGACTAGAGACTAGAGACTAGACTAGAGACTAGAGACTAGAGACTAGAGACTAGAGACTAGAGACTAGAGACTAGAGACTAGAGACTAGGGATAGAGGACTAGAGACTAGTGTGATTAATGCTTCTGTCGGCGCTGGTTCCTACAAAGGATCATATCACTGAGACCATTCTACATGGAAGGCCCGGTCTACAATAAAGATAGGGTAGGTAGAGATCGGTACTCCGTAAAACTATACATCATCTACAGAAGGACCGTTCCTACAAAGAAATCATATCACTAGATGGGTCTACCAGAAGAACACGGTCTACAACAGAGAATGGATAATTTCAATCATTACTCTGTAGAACTGCACATATTCTACGTACATAACGATCTGTTCCTACAAAAAAAACCCTTCCACCGCACTGTTCTCCGAGCAAAACTGAACCTAATAGAAATATGCGGTACTTCAGATCGTTTCTCAACGTAATCACACGGATTCTACTCATAACCATGGCCGTTCTTCCACGAAAATCATATCACTACGATTTTCTACAACACCTACGTACTTTACTAATAGTTGAAGTCTACTACGCTAGGTACGTTATGTTTTTATAAAGAAAATTGGTTTTCATAAAACCATAAAGAAATATTCCCATAGATGAATTCTCTTGAGAATATTATAAATCAACGAGAAACAATTCTGACCGTTTTTCGTATACTTTGCAGCGCTCGTGCTGCAGATTTTGCTCGCTTTCTTTTTGTCCTGTTATTGATGTAGAGTTACAACGTAATTTCTTCTTATATATGGTCATTAGGTGCGCAACTGCCCGGTTATCTGCACCCTTCTCGTCAGGTACACCTGCCAATTCCAAAATGTGGTACATTGATCGGAACAATGATCCTTGGCTATACGACACTGCGGATTTGTTGAGTCCGGCTGAAATAAATCAACATATATAATTTATTCCTTCAGAAAGAGTTCATTGATTATATTGTAAATAAATTCGTAGTTAATAATGAAATTATACTTGAAATACTTACGAAAATATTGTGATAATAACCACCTCGTACTAAGTGTTTTCATCATGGATTCAGAACATGACAGGACCTTTTTCTCCGGTTCATCATAATTTGTACACAAGACTCTACAAGTATTGGTCTATAATTCAGCGGGGCCACTTCAAATATTTTAGGCGCCGGAATAATTTCCTTTCTCATTTTTTTAAGATCAGGTACTACAGTACGATATCTGATCTCGGAAGATTCCATTGGATATACTGAGAGATTTCGTTTTCTTTTGTGTGTGTTTCTGGATGCTAGACAGATAATGTTCAACGTATGCAACTAACTTGTTTTAACTCACGTACCTAACTTATGTTTTGAATTCTAGGTTGACACATGCAACAGAGTTTACGTCGTCAAAGACCACTCGTTCTCTCTTATTATTAGTGGAATCCGAAAAAATCATAGCCGACGAAACATCTCCCTCGGCTTAGTCAACTATGAGACCAATGTGTATTCGTGCTGCGAGTTCCACAGAAACCGGCCATCATTAAACGAACCGTTCATCAAACCTTCCGTCGTGCGTTGCTTCGACGAACACGACAATTCTCCATGGCATTCAACAATACATACCAAACGTGCAGTTTCATCTTCGTGATTTCTCGCGAGTGTCCCACAACTCACAGATGAATGTAAGGCAGATAACGATCAAAGAAATGATATTTTTCGTCATAAAGTTTCGGTACTGAATGTGATATATCTAACATTTAGTACCCAACATTCCTCACCTAGACATCAAAAAGTATTGAATATTACATATCAAATCTCTAGTGCCTGACATTCAGTACCTGATTATTGATACTTTCTTTTTATGATGTGATGCTTTATGTACGTTGACATATTTAAAATTTAGTATCTAACATCGTCTACCTACCACTGATTAACATTAAGAGTATAGGTACAAAGAAGATGTTCTTTGTATACTCTATTTTATACTGTGCAGCCGCAGGCACAGAGCTTGGAATTTGGCCTCCCGTAGTCCCAACTTTATCCGCTTTGGTCGGCAGTCGCTAAACGCGTCTCGCTCTCATCATCTTCGTCCCCGCATCCTCTTCGTCGATGATTGTCACTAATGCCGACAGTAAGTCGTCCAGGCTCATGGAACGGTTCCTCCCCGTTCCATACTGCATCCAGTTTTCATATTCACTGCCAGTAGCTGTAACTTTGGAGGCCTGGTCGACCACCTCCAAAAGCCCGCAGTCGCTGGGGGTACCCAGACAGCAGTCATGGTCGTACCAGTATCCTTCTCCGAGAAACTTGTGCACGTGAGTCCGCTGCAGAGTGCGCGTCCGTACCGAGGTTTTTTTTCCAAGGGTGTAGAGAGGGCAAGCCCTCTACTATTGACCCTACCGACACGAGACACCACTCCGGTACTACCGTACGGCATTGCTTCAGGGTGGCGCTCACGTTCGTCATTAAGCAGACTCCTACATTACACGCAGACATTTCCCTACATCCCCCATCCTCTTTTTTCAAGAGATTAGGGGTTCAGGATCTGCTTCTTCCTTCTTTCCGGAACGGGTATTGATATCAATCCGCGTCGTCCTCTCTCCTTCGTCGTCGACACTCTTCCATTTCACGACGCTTCATCAGCGACACCGCAAATTTTACACCTGCTTCCCAGTTCTTCGGGGATCTCAACATTATCTTCACCATATTGTCCGGTGTGACATCCATCTCTCCAGTATCTTCTTTAAACTGGTTCACATAATCCATCGCTATTGGGCATCCAAAGGCTGCGTGCTCTGCATTATCGACTTCATACCCACAGAGGCTGCAGCTGGAATCTCTCCTTATCTTCATCCACTTCAAGTAATCATTAAATCCTCCGTGATTCGTCAATAATTGCGTGAGGTGGTACTCAACCTCTCCATGTCCTCTTTCCATCCATTCGCCGATACTCGGAATAAGCCGGGCCGTCCATTTGCCATCAGCTTTTTCTGCGTTCCATCGTTTCTTGTTGTAATCGTACGGTATCCGGAGATAACACGTAGCGCCACAGTACGCTGCGCGGATAATAGTTTCTCCACATATGTCTTCCGGTCTAGGATAGAACCCCACACTTCCACACCATACAACAACTGGGATTGCACCGCTATACTTATCACTCTCCTCTTGAATTGCCGTCCACCTCCAATGTTCGGCATCAGTCTTGCTAATGCAGCAGCCGTATTCCTTGCCTTGTCAGCAGTTTTCTCCATGTGACTTATAAATCTTAGCACACTATCAAAATGAACTCCGAGATACTTCAAGCTTTTCTTCCATCTACTTTGTGCCCTCCCACAGATACATCTGGTGGTATCCGCACCTGCTGGTTGGTGAGCAACATTGCCTCCGTCTTGTGAGCCACCAGGGTGAGGCCATTCTCCGTCATCCACGCACTCACCGCATCCAGTCCTCCTTGGACTCTCCATTGTAGGTCCTGGGTCCCTTTACAGTAGGCAACTAGGACCACGTCATCAGCAAATCCCACTAACTCCACTGGTTAGGTATGACAAGATTAAGGAGCCTATCATACATGGCGTTCCACAAGAACGGACCTAACACCGAACCTTGCGGCACTCCTGCCGTCACCTGGTACTCTATCACTCCATTCTCCGTATTGTACAGCAGTGTCCTGTCTAACGAATAACTGCTAGTTATTCTCATCAGGTACTCAGGCACGTTCCTCTTTTTCAGGGCCTCTATTATCCTTTCCCAGCTGGCGCTGTTGAAGGCGTTTTTAACATCTAACGTAATTACCGCGTTGGCTCCTACAATCCTGCGTTTATTTTGCACCTTCGGCGCCGCCACATCCAACACATGCATCATGGCGTCAATGGTAATCTACCCTTTACGAAACCCATACTGTTTATAGGATAGGTCACCCGCCGAGCCGCAGTGATTCAGCAACCGGGTCAGAATTAACGCTCCAGGAGCGTACCAGTAGTGTCTAAAAAGGCATAACAGCCTATATGACGGACGGGTTCTCCATATCTCCGTTCTTCTTTCTCAGCAAGACTAACTTTTGCCTCTTCCAGACTGCCGGGAATTCCTGCCTCCAGACATCCATTAAAGACCGTCAGAAGTAGTTCTGGGAATTCCTTCGCAATGATCTTCAATACCTCATTTGGAACGCCATCTGGGCTGGTGCCTTCTTTGTTGGGAGTCCTATTGCTGCTGCCTCCTCTAGGTCCTTCAAGGTCCACCTTGGAACTGCCTCCACCTCTACGACGAATTGCTGGGCTGATCTTGGATGGTGGCTTGGAGACAAAGTTTTCACAATGTTACGTTCAGGGTTCAGCATCCTGGGATCGCTTTTGGAGGCCCGAGCTTCTTCATGACCAATTTATACGGATTCCCCAAGGGTCCTGCTCCAGCTCTTTAATGAAAGGCTAACCAGCACTCCCTTCTTGCTCTACTAATAGCTTTTTAACTTCCCAGTGGGAAAGTTATAGTAATGAGTCCGATTTTGCGAATCGCTAATTTTGCGCCAACAAGCACGCGGTCGAGCACTTGTGGCGTCAGTTAGCTCCAGGCAAATCACGCGGTCATCTCTGTATAATTGTTCGCAGTCAAATCGCGGTTTTGTGCAGTCAGCTCACCTTTGGTAGTACCAAATACAGTCAGTAGACTCAGACAACTTTCACGAACAAAAGTGAATCATCATCATTACTCTCATCAGCGCCAGTGGTCCAGTATAGTCAGTTGTAGTGTCTTTGGGCGCGAAGCTGAACGGCGTCGACGCCATCAGACAATTCAAAAGTGTATAAACAATTAATGTACAGGCAACTCACATAAACTCAGTAATATAATTTCTATTAGTTAAGTAAGTGTTATTGGTTAATAAAATCTATAAAACCCATACAATTTGCTGTTAATAAAACTATTTTAAGGAACCTTCTAGCATCACCTTTTTTCTTCATGCTGCTCTTAATTATTACGTCCACTAGTTTTTAGTTTGCTCGTCCGGCTGACTCGAAGTCAGAACAGATGGAGAAAATAGCGTTGAGGATAATAAAATAGTCAATGATTATTGTTAATAATAAGAAATTGTGTTCATAACGATTGAACATGTGTTAATAACAAATGATTATCGATCATAATATATTAATAAAAAATTTTTTAATGTTATAAACAATAAATATAGAGATCTATGCAATATATTTGAATTCTTCCAACGCGTAATTTTTTCTTTGCTAAAAAAAGTTAATAATAAATAAATTCGAAAGCCTATTCTAGAATGAATCGACAGTTTTTTACGTGGACGTCTGTGTTGTGTGTATGTACGTATGTGCGTATGTGCGTTTGTGCGTATGTGCATATGTGCGTATGTAGGTTCGGAATTATTTTTCGCCTTGATTATCTCGAGAACAAAAATGATATCGATGTGGGACTAATTGAATTCGACGCGTCATTACGTAACTTAGAATTGAAAAGTTTTCAGGAAAATCGGGTGAAGCCATTTTTTTGGCAGAATCAAAAAACTGAAAAAAAAGGAAATTACTTGAATTTTGCAATTTATAAATTATACCATTTTTTAGACAAAATTTTAAAATCATTGCAGAAATATGAATATTAAATGATTGGAATACTTGTATGGATATATGATGACAATATTTCATCGAAAAAAAAATTTTTAAAAAACGAAATCAGCAATAAAAGAATTTTAAACTCGTGTCAGGATTGAGAAAACAGCATTAAAGACGCTATAATAGTCAATAATAATTGTCAATAATATGGAATTGTGTTCATAACAATTGAACATTGTTACTAACAAGTGATGATTGATCATAGTGATATTTAAATAATAAGTTTTAAATTGTTATAAACAATAAAAATAGGGACCCTTTCTATATATATGAGTACTTTTAACGCATAATTTTTTCGTTTACTAAAAAGTGTTACCAACCGTATGCCATAAATGAAAACATACTTTTTCCGTGTATAACAATGAAATTTGTTGTAAATAATGAAAAAAAGGATCTATAAGGTACATTCGAATTCTTCTAACGCATATTTTTTTTTACTGAAATAAAGTAACTAACCATATCAAATGAATAAAACACACGCATTTCGTTTATAATTAATAATCCATTTGTTATAAAAAATAAAAACGGGTACTATCAAATTGTTTTTCTATTTTTTCCACTGAGAAGTTGGTCGTGTGGACCTTTTGAGTCGCACCCAGACCACTGCAGAGCACTGATATTTTCAGCTCTTTTTTTTGTCCTTCGATATTCCTCTTCTCGGACGTCTACGTCCTTGCACTTTCGGTGCCGCTGAAATCCTCTTCTTGCTGCCAAACAATTCCTCCTCTTCTCGGCTATTTCATCCGACCACCAATACACCGGTTTTCCCTGCTTCTTGGTCCAGCTTTTTTCATTGGCATGCATCTATTACAGGCTGCCTCTAAGAATTTGTTGAGATACTGTGTATCGTATCCCAAGAGGGGCTCTCGCTGCGTCCTTGCCTTCTTACGCTCTTTCTCGACGAAGGACTCAGGCCGACTTTACTCAGCCTTTTGACGGCCCATCCCTTCTGCTCCAGTCGATCTCTCATCTGTTTTTTCTTGATCCCAGATCTTCGCCAATGTCAAACGTATGTATTGGTGGTCACTGAGAGTCATGTCCTCCAACACCTTCTAATTGGACGCTTTAGCCGCCAAGCACTCCGCCACCATGGTGATATCTACTATGGAGCCAGTGCCTTCTCGTCTCTAAAGGTAAATGTTGACCCCCGGTTAAGGATAACCAGGTCTCTTCTTAGAGCTAACTCCGTGACTGTTGCTCCTCTTTTATCAGTCTGTTGGAGCCCCAGGCGCTAGATTTACTATTTGGGTATCCGGCTACCACTCTGCCTCCCCTTCCTTCTTCAAAAACCTTTCCAGGGTCGCGATTTGGCTGTAGAACGTTGCCCTGGGTGAGTTTGGTGAGAGATAACAACTGATGATCATGATACCCATCCACCTCCACCCCGACGAAGTTATCCTCTCCTTCGATGGCTCTTCCGACCCGGATATTTCGGTCAAGATAGCTATTGCCGCCTTGCCAATACGATCTTCGAACCAAGAGCACCATTCCCACTTCCTGTGTTGCTCGCAAATTATCGCAATATCAATTCCTTTTTACACGACCGATTGTTGTAAGAGGTCCTTTAAAAGATTTTTTTTATAATATAAAATCAATAAAAAACCTTAGCACATCATCTAATTGAATAAAATTTTTTTGCACATTATTACCTAAATTCATAAAAATCAAGACAAAATAGGTAAACAACTAATAAAATAGAAGTAAGAGATGAAGAATTAGAAGTGATTCTGTCATTATTACTCCAAGTTCAGCAAGATCTGTTTCGCACGCCGCTACGCAACCACCTGAACCGTCAGCCTATCTGTGGCTCTGCCTATGGAACTCATGACCTTGACGTGGTGGTGGCAGAGCTTGTGTACCCCAATGATTCTGGGAGCTATGCCGGCGTTGTAGCGTAGCTATTGGTAGGGCCTCCCAAGCCGGACAGGTCTCAGGAGAGGGGTCAGACAAAGAAGGGTTCCAACCCTCACTAGTGGGTGCCTGGACCACTGTGAGGTATTCTTACTAGGCTAGGGGAGGACAAACCACCGAATATAAAAGCAAATCTACAAGGTATGGAATGAGTCTATTCAATTTGAAGGACATTACGGTGCAGAGGAGGGATACCTCAGTACCGGTCGCGGCTAAGGGCGCTAACGCAGGCTCTTCCCGATCGTCATCCAGTGACTGCGGAACCCGAGTGGTGAGTAACCAGGCCCTCGGGGGAGAAAATGCTACTGGAAGTGATGGAAACAAAAGTGTGGACGCGAGTCAGCCGAAATGGATCTGTACTTACCAAGATCCGAGTCCAGACAAGGTGAGGAAGGCGATGGCAGTGGAGAAGAAAGGAGGGAGATAAAAACAAACAATGGAGAGATAGGTCCATGAGTCTGGATTCCTCCCACATAGAGATTCATGTGGTAGATGTTGACGCCGACGATGAGGTGAGGGAGCAGAGGGACGAGGCTTACAGGTTAAGGCTCGTAAACGATGAAGAGAAGGCACTAGCTGGCTTGAAAAATAAAATTGCAGTCATGACAAAAGCCTGTAAGGAGATTCCAGGAGTCCCGAAGGAGATGGAGGAGGCACTCCGCGAGGCCAGAGCCTTTTTCAGGCAGATGATAAGTTGCCGGTTGGCCCTCAAAAATGCAAGAGATGGGTCGAGAGCATGCAAACGGGGAGCAAAATAGCCGGGCGACGCAGACAGAGCCAGAGAAACGACGAAGCATCGGGAGGAGTAGGTGAAAATAAGGAGCGGCAGAAAAGAGGGAGCGTCAGCATCACCTGAAGAAGCGGAGGGAAGGAGGAAGAAAGCCAAGGAGCCAAACCGCACCCGTCTTGAAAAGGGAAAACCGGAGGGGGCACAGGAAGGTCAGCGTGCTGGTAGCCAGGTGAGTGCAGATATGGAGTGGAGGGTTGCAGGTGGACGGAGAAGAGCGCAGGTGTCGAACCCTAAGGCTATGGCGGCAGGAGCAGACGGACCAACAAAAGCAGGAAATAAGCTGCCAAATCAACCGTCAACTAAACAACGAAGACAGATGGCGCCCAAAACCAGAGGCTATCATCATCAGACCAAGAGACGGAGCTATGAAGTATGCAGATGTCCTCATGAAGGTATAAAAGCAAAGTTTACCCCGGAGGCCATGGCTTAGAGATTGGCGGAGTGAGAAGGTCGTTGCGGGGAGAGCTTTTAGTAGAACTGAGAGAGGTAAAGACACGGCAGCTAAGTTAGGGCAGGCAGTAAAAGATGCTATGGGGGGAGGAAGTGATAATCACGGAGCTGGCGAAGAAAGTCCTGTTGGAGGTGCGCGACATAGATGAGGTCACGGTGGAAGAGGAGGTGTTGCAAGCGGCTAAAACAGTAATGGGAGAGGGAGCTACAGTGGAGTTGCTAAATCTCAGAGGTAGCTACAGTGGGACTCAGTCAGCGCTGCTGCGTGCGCCAGTAACTGAAGCTAACAAACTGCTGGCGGCTGGGAAACTTAAGATTGGATGGGTGTACTGTAGAGTAAGGATTAGGGAGGAGGTGGCTAGATGCTACAGATGCTTCGGCACGGGACACATGGCTGCGACGTGTCAGGGCCCGGATAGGACGGCTAGCTGTAGGAAGTGCGGAGAGGTAGGACACATTTAGAGAGTGCACAAAAACCTCCGTGTTGTTTTATCTGTAAAGAAGCAGGGGTGGATGAGACAAAGTGGAGGCATCTTATCGGAAGTGGAACCTGCGTGGACACCGGGAGGAAAAACATCCAGCAAAAGGCGCTTTGAAGATACTGCAGATAAATCTGGGAAGAGGCAGGGAGGCCCAGGACCTGCTGCGCAAGTCATCACAAGATCTTAAGATTGACATTGCGGTGATCAGTGAGCCGTATACTAGGTGGAACTGGTGTTCATGGTTCCAGGATAAAACTGGCTGGCAGCTGTGGCAGTCCTAAACCCTGATTTGGTCCTGGGGCGGGTGATCGAGACAGAGGAAAGCTTCGTGGGAGTGGAGGTGAACAATATTATGTACTATAGCTGCTATTTCTCGTCGAACATCTCTAGGGCAGCCTTTTATAGAAAGCTCGCAGTTCTGGAGTCGCACCTTGAAAGAGAGAAAGGGAGGAGAGTGGTGGCGCGCGACATGAACGCCAAATCGACGGCCTGGGGCTCTAGTGTGACGGATAAAAGAGGGGAGGTGATAAGTGACCTAGCAATAAAGGAGGACCTAGCGATCCTCAACCAAGGATCAGCTCTCACTTTCAGGAGAAGAGATACTGGGTCTATTGTTGATGTTACAATGGTATCAGAAAGCCTTCTAAACAGCGCTACTGGCTGGAAAGTGCTGGAGGAGTATACAGGGAGTGATCATCAGTATAGCGTCTTCAATATTGGGGTGCCAGAGGATGGAAGGCTCGGCAGGACGGAGACAGCACAACACTGGAATGCTTGGGCGGTAAAGAAGCTGAGGAAAAAGGACCTGGTCGAAATAGTCAGGAAAGAAAGGGAGGAAAGCACTCGCAGGACAGGACAGCTCAAGAGAGGCCACAGTGGAGAAGCTATGTAAGCTACTTAGAACCGCTTGCGACCGCTCGATGCCTAGAAAGAACGGTGGAGCAGGAAAAAGACGCCCAGTGTATTGGTGGACGGAAGAGATAGCCAGGAAAAGGAAGGTATGCCTAGCTAGTCGAAGGAAATGCCAGCGGCGGAGGCGGAGGACGTTGGACGTAGCACGGGAGGAGGAAGAATACAAGGCTGCAAGAAAAGACCTGAAGCTGGAGATCTCGAGATCAAAAAATGCTTGTTGGAGGTCCTTTATACAGGAGATCCAGAATGATCGCTGGGGGCTTCCATATAAGCTGGTAATGAAGCAGGTGGGAGGGCCTAAAGCAATTCAAGGATTGCTAAACCCCGATCGGATGCGGAATATAGTTGAGACGCTGTTCCCTCGGCATCCTTGGAGACGAGTGGAGGCCAACACAGTGGAAGAGAACCCCCCAAGATGGACGCTGGAGGACCTAAAGATGGCTGCCAAGGGGCTAGTGAACAACAAAGCGCCAGGACCTGACGGCGTACCAAACGAGGTATTGAAGTTAGTGGCGCAGGAGTATCCAGTAGTGTTGCTTGATGCCTTTAACAGCTGCCTGGAATGTGGAGTATTCCCGAATATCTGGAAGAGGCAGAAGTTGGTATTGTTGAGTAAGGGGACTGGTGATTTGGAAAGCCCATCATCGTACAGGCCGATCTGTCTGTTAGACACGACAGGGAAGCTGCTGGAACGACTGATACTCCAAAGACTACAGGAGCACTACGAGGAAGTGGGGGATTTGTCAGATCGGCAATATGGCTTCAGGAGAGGACGGTCAACCATTGATGCGGTACACACGTGTTGGATATTGTGGCGCCTAAAGTGGAAGGAAGAAGGAAGATATTTGGAGCCATGCTATTGTGACGTTGGATGTGAAGAATGCTTTCAATAGTGCCAGCTGGTTAAGAATACTGGAAGCTCTGAGGGAGAAGGGAGTCCCGAAGTATTTGTTGAGGCTCGTGGATAGCTATCTGTCAGATAGGGTTCTGCTGTATGAGACGGAGAGAGGAGTGGAGGAGTACCAGGTGTCAGCAGCAGTTCCGCAGGGGTCGGTCTTGGGCCCATTCTTGTGGAATGCAATGTATGATAGCCTCTTGAAGATCAAATTGCCGGAGCAAACGACGTTAGTGGGGTTTGCAGATGACGTGGTGTTAGTGTCGTATTGCCATGGGACGCAGGGACTTGGGATGGTGGCTTCAAGAGGGCTTGGACTTGGTGGCGGCTTGGATGTCGGAGAATGGCTTGAACTTAGCAGCTCATAAAACGGAGGCGATGTTGTTCACAAATCAGCAGCAGAAGGTACCGCCAGCGATAGAAGTTGGAGAGCACGCGGTGAAGTGGGCTGACGCAGTGAAATACTTGGGAGTCGTGTTTGACAGAAGGCTCAGTTTATTGCGTATGCAGGAAGAGCGGCAGGCAAGGCGCGGAATACGGCAGCGGCTGTTGCCCGACTGATGCCGAATGTTGGAGGAGGCCGCCACTCGAAGAGGAGGATAATTTATACAGCAGTCCAATCTCAGTTGCTGTATGGAGTGGAGGCTTGGAGTTCTTTGTTTGGATTGGTGACGTATAGAACGAAGTTGATGGCAGTGCAAAGGCAAGTGGCGCTGAGAGTAATATCAGGATACAGGACGGTGTCGGGTGCGGCGGCCTTGGTGATAGCAGGTATACCGCCGTTGGACTTATTGGCTAAGGAAAAAGTAGAAGTTTACTCCAAGTTGGAGGGGATAAAGTACGTGGATCGAAAGAAGGCGAGAGAACCAGCGGCGAAAGACGCACGTCGAAACCTCATGTCTAAGTGGCAGAGTAGGTGGGAGATGGAAGACACGGGAAGGTGGACACGGAGGTTAATACCGAATGTTGTAGAGTGGATGGAGCGTAGACACGGGGAAGTGAATTATTACCTGACGCAAGTCTTAACGGGACATGGAGGTTTTAATGAGTACCTGACGAAGATGAGTGTGAAAAACGGATCAGAGTTGCAGTCTGTGTGGGGCGGCGGTGGATAACGCTGAGGACGCGGTGTTTGAGTGTGAGAAGACGGCTGTGTACCTGCGTAGGTTTCTGGAAGAGACAGAGGAAGAAAGTGGTAATCCTGAAAATTTTGTGAAAGTGATGATGATGAAGTCTGAGAGAAATTGGGCGGCGGGGGCAACTTTGGCTGCAGCTGTCATAAGGCATCGAGAGGTGGAGGAAAGACAGCGGAGGAGGTGTGAGAGAGGAAGTAACACTTCGGTGAGGAGGCGGATGCGACAAACGGCGGGAGGCTGAGTCGTGGAAGGTGAGGAAAACGGTTCCTGAACCCCTAATCTCTTGTAAAAGAGGACGGGGGATGTAGGGAAACGACCGTTATATAACAGCGGGAGTCCTTGCTGTTAAGGAAGGTGGGTGCCATCCTGAAGTAATCCCTGAGGGCAGTCCCGGGGTGGTAGCCTGTGTCAGCGGGGTCAGTTGTAGAAGGCGTGCCTCCTCTACACCCCTTAAAAGCCTTATCTGTGGACCGTCCATCTACCATGGCAATCAAAATTGCCGATTCCTTCCGTTTCCGAGCTGTGTTCTAAACGTCAACTCTACCGCCTGGTGCCGAAAATAGTGCTGTCACCTCTACAGTTAGTGGGTTACCGAAAATCTAGAAAACCTAAAATACCTTGTCATTCACCGAAAATCGTGAATTAGAAAGAACACTTACGGTTAGCCAACCTCCACTACACTTCCGAGATCCCTTGAGAAATTGCCAGTGGGATTAAACCAGTTCCACCATCCTACAGTCGAAGTCTGGTAGTACATAACGAGGAAAGCTACCAGTTCAAGGATCACCCCCTAAAAATTTTATACCAGGTACAACACAACGAAAGAAGGGTAACACCAGACTCGATTACCCAGGTTAAACACCAGTGGTAGCTTGACGGAGTGCTTGATTTTACTACGCTGGTATTCCAGAGTCACCAGTTCGGTCTGTGTGTAGCACTGCCATATGATATGGACAGGAAAGATTTTCCATCCATGGGGAAAAATGGTGGTGGCCTGTGGGATCGACGACATCAGCAGCGGTGTCGAACAAGTTCTCATCAGAAAAGTACAAGTATATATATGTTATTGACATAAAGTAATGAAAATAAAAAACTAAAATCAGATTTTCAGCGCAAGCGATTGCAAAAGTGCAGTACAAAGATACATTACATCATTCAAGTTACGCAGGTGGAGCCATTGCTCCAAGTTTCACGTCCTTGACGTGAACCCGCTTGGTTCTACCATTATTATATCTTCGAATTAGAATTTTCGCTTGCACCAGTTACGACGTTTGTCATCAAGATGATGTTTGTGCTTATGAAATCTCGAGCAGATTCGACCTGACTATTCGTAGACCTGCTGAAGAACACCCAAGATCTTAAAAATGACTTTTGAGGATAAGCCATCATGAACCAAACACAAAAACACAATGAGCTAGGAAGAATCAGCTCACGGCCAAAGCTCAGGAAAGCAGGTATGATATAGATATGAAAAAAACGAAATACATATTTTTGTAAAGAAACTTTTACGTAATTCAATTTTAATATTATAAATTAATAACAATATAATGGTATAAGAATTTTTCTGCCAAATCACTAAGTGTTAACAATCGTGATAATTAAGATAAAGTATTTTTATTGAATGCACTTAACTCAGTTATCTAAGATTGTTCCAGGAAGTTTAATTTCCCCCTCCAGAACAGAAATAATTAATCAATTAACTAATTACCCTCAAAGTAACTTGGTAGCAGGTATTTCAATCGAGAAGACCAAATTCGTGACATAAAGAAGTCTAAACAATATTTATTAACTTCCCAGTGGGAAGTTATAGTAATGGGTGCGATTTTGCGACTTCCGAATTTGACATATCTCCACGTTTTAAGGTCCCCAGAGTCGAATACGATCGTGTTCCAGTGGACGTCTGTGTGTGTATGTACGTATGTGCGTTCGGAATCATTTTTCGCCTTGATTCTCTCGAGAACAAAAAATAATATCGATGTGGGACCACCCGCATTTGACACGTAATTATGTAACTTAGAACTGATTCGGTTTCCAGCGAAATCGGTCCAGCAATTTTTTTTTCAAAACAAAATAACTAGCAGAATGGAAAACGACCTGAATTGTGCTATTTATAAATTATACCATTTTTTAGACAAAACTTTAAAATCTTTTAAAAATATGAATATTAAATGATTGGAATACTTGTATGGATATATGATGACAATATTTCATCGAAAAAAAAATTTTTAAAAAACGAAATCAGCAATAAAAGAATTTTAAACTCGTGTCAGGATTAAGAAACAGCATTAAAGACGCTATAATAGTCAAAAAATGGCTGGACCGATTTTGCTAATATCTAATCACTTCTAAGTTACGTAATACGCGTCGAATGCAGTTAGTCCCACGTCGATATCATTTTTTGTTCTCGAGATTATCGATGCGAAAATAATTCCGAACGCACGTACGAACATACGAACATACGCACAAACGCACATACACACACACAGACGTCCACGTAAAAACTATCCTATTCAACTTTGGGGACCTTAAAACATGGAGATATGTCAAAATTAGCGATTCGCAAAATCGGACCTATTACTATAACTTCCCACTGGGAAGTTAATAATAATTGTCAATAATATGGAATTGTGTTCATAACAATTGAACATTGTTACTAACAAGTGATTATCGATCATAGTAATAGTTAAATAATAAGTTTTAAATTGTTATAAACAATAAAAATAGGGACCCTGTCTATATATATGAGTACTTTTAACGCATATTTTTTCGTTTACTAAAAAAATGTTACCAACCGTATGCCATAAATGAAAACATACTTTTTTCATGTATAACAATGAAATTCGTTGTAAATAATGAAAAAAGGATCTATGAGGTACATTTGAATTCTTCTAACGCATAATTTTTTTTTACTGAAATAAAGTAACTAACCATATCAAATGAATAAAACACACGCATTTCGTTTATAATTAATAATCCATTTGTTATAAAAAATAAGAACGGGTTCTATTCGAATTGTTTTTCCATTTTTTCCACTGGGAGAAAGATTCATGAAAACTTAATCTAGGCTCAGTATTGCTCTCACTCAGTCTTCTATTAGGGCAATCGTCTATACTTGAAAAGTCACCGGAGTAAGGGAAATAAGTATTGCTCAGCCCTGATATGCCGTAGAATTCACACCGAAATGTGTTATTTCACAGGTAACAGCAATGATACTAAAAATCTTTTCCCTCTCTCCTTAGCTGGAAAGTATCGATAGCTATTGAATTCTAGGCTTCAATGAGAAGTCAAGCAAAATTAGACATCATTGACGAATTGGAGTTCATAGTTTTCATTTACATTTTACTAGAGAAAGTAAGACTGTACGTATAAGTGCTATGGATCTTGTGCAAACAGGGTTTGATATGATGAATAATATTATCAAAATTATAATGGATGATGATGAATCTGGATTATCAGAAGAAGGAGAATTAATCAATTTTCAAGTTTAAATTTCAGCTGACAGGGACTTCGGCGGCCATCTTGGGACATCTAGGTCGATAACCAATTGACTTAATAATCAATCATTCTTAATCTAGTCACTCATTTGACTAATTTTAGTGTCCTCTTTGACGAGTGACGTTTTTGTCACCAATTCTTTCTCCGTTCTCGTTTGTGTTAACAAGACATTCTAAATCATGAGCCCTGAGTACAGGGCTTTGCCTCGCGAACAACGATTGAGGACTGTAGACAGTAAAAAGCTGTGCAAAAACTGTCTTGAAAGACACAATACACCCGCCTGCACCAACAAGAACAGATGTAAAGAGTGTAACTCCAGACATCATACAATGTTCCACTCACTGTTACATCGAAAATCATCAGGCAGCAGCAATCAGGCGTCTTCCAGGGCACAATCATCACAATAATCATCATCAGACACTTAGCCTTCAAGTTCACAGCAGTGAGAAGACGAAGTAGTCTTCGGAGAACATTCGACCAATTCATAGACATTCAACTTGCTTATGGACTTGCTCTGGAGGGTCAAACTGACTGGATGACCTTAGCACATGAGGTTTCAGCCTCAGCAGGGTTGAGAGTTCAGTTGGAATGGTCCAAAGGACAAGTTCAGAAGCAGCACAATCATCTAGGATAATCAAAAGGTCAGAATGACCACGAGACAATCAATCAAAATGTTAGTGGTGCTAATGGCATACAACATTGTTGCGAAAGGTTAATCGCAACCTGTCAGCTGGACTCGCTCTCGTCCCAGCTCGTGCTCAGTCGAGTTCGCCCTATCCTAGCTCTTCTTTTAGCGCTCAACTAATTACAGCTCGTCTTCTTCAACCAAGCCAATGATAGGTGTCTTATTATTGTGGTAGGTCTACCGACGCCGGTTACAAAGTGTTTGCAGCTATTTACGCTCACGCGACGCTCAAGTAAACGTGTTTTATTACCGCTCTTTCTATTTTTGCATAAAATAATTGTTACAAGCTCTTGACAAATTCTATTCAGGCTCAATAACGTTCAGTTAAGCTTTAACATTGTTAATAAGCTATTGTTAACGTGAAAAATAATTTTATTTTTATAATGAAACAATCATAAAGCTCAAGAAAAGTGTCTTTTGTGTGTGTGTACCTCTCCTAACTACATCCTGCGGCGTAGCTCATCTGTTATCGATTTTTTGGCTCTAAATAACTAAAAACATCTCAGGCAATTTATTTGCATTAAAAATAGGTTGTGTGGTAGAATTGGCCACAGGGAAAAAGAGTGTGAATTTTCTTGCAAAAAAAAAATTACGGAAAATTAATTCATAATTTTTCTTAGTTAATTTTAGAAATCATATTAAGTAGTTTTTATTTTGATTTTAAAAATCAATCAATTAGTATTTTGCTTGAAAAGATCAAAGTAAATGTCCAAAAATTCAATTAATTTGGGAAGGTCCGTATATGATTCAAAACTTCGAATGGTCAATTTAAAATAGTTCATATGAATAGACTCGCTTCTTACGATGATGATTGATTGTTGACTCTTTCTGAATTCTGTTGAATTCAGAGTTTTTGTAACTTCTAGTTCGAGAATTTTCCTCTTGAAGTTACCGTAGGATATACACGGTTAGAGTCTTTGTACTGGAATCTTTTTCTTTATTTATGAGCCAAAGTGAAACAAAGTGAGATCCTAGATGCCCATGGTATCCTATTCTTTTTGTTCGAATAGTATGCGTAACTGTGAGCCTAATTTTTGATAATTTAGTTTGCACAGTGAGCAGAAGCTATTGAACTTATTTTTGAAAATTTTTCACGCAAGGTGGAATTGATCGTTTTTTTGATATTAGATCATTTATTTGAGAATCACATTTGAATTTGAAAGGATGCGTAGTCAGTCATTTATTTGGAGAATTTTCTCCAAGAAATAAGACCATTCAACTAAAAGAATTTCATTATATTGAAATGTTATTGAGAACTTCGATGCTGTAATAATCTCTAAATTTGTTTAGCTTCATGACCTCCCAGTTTCTTGGCATTTCCAGCTCTTTTTGGGTTTTAATTGGTACTTTTCAGGCTCTTTCCAATGGAAAAGAAAGAAGAAAAAAAGACTAATAAAGTTGATTTGAGAATTGTAATTTTGACGTTATTAATTCATTTAGATTATTAATGTGATACTTGAAACTCCATCACACAATGATGCTGATTTAACGCCTTTAACTCTATGTACAATTGCCCTTATGGCATTTGCCAGTAAAATTTCATCCCAATTTTATTTATTACTTTTTTATAGTTACGCACCATGATATTATTTAATTACAAAAATCTATTGCTGAACTGATGCAATTTGAATTTGAGTACAACAATGTTCAATTTAAGGCCGATATACCCATAGCAACTCGATAAACATTGCTAACGCCCTCTATAAATTTTAAAATTACCGCGTATTACGAATTTTATTAGTGCTGCAAACCCTGGCCGTTTTTGAAACTAGTGGCGCATACATTTAAAGAATTATGTCAAGTTATGCAATTAAAAAAATTTAATTCTACCAAAATCAAGAGATCCGTCTTCCCCATTTATTAAAAAAATCCAGGGATCCGTCTTGCCCCGGGAACTCCTATATAATGTGAAAATGGGAAAAAGTGACAGCTCAAATTGATAGTAAAAATATTCCGAATAAACTAATAATCTTTAGATCTACCGATATTTTAGCAAATTTAAAATTCACTGAAACATTCAGTGACTATTCACTGATTTAGTTTAAGAGAGCGGGTAAATATGTTAACTAGTTGTAATTTAATTAAGACAGCCTCGCTGCGATCATCTCATTAGACAAACCATTAGACAAACCAGTAAAGTCTCCACTTTATTATAATCCCCTACCTCATATTTTATTCCCAGTTAACAATATCCTTACGTTATGTCCGACATTTTCGGACGTTAACCAGTCATCCTGAAGAAAAGTTTGCGAACTTAAACTCGAGCTAGACCGAGAACCAGCAGACATAACAAAGTTCATTAGGAAAACGATCCCACAATATTATTCGTTGATGTTAGAATTGATTCTAATATCTACAAAAACCCCATGTTTGCTCAAGTCTCAGAAGCTCTTTCCGCTGCTACCATACCAAATTACATTTTATTGTTATTATATATTTATTAATAATTGATAACACTTAACAATAAATAACATCATTAAATCCTTATTAATTGTAAATTTTTTTTACTTTAATTTTTGTATTGTTACATTTTCGCATGATACAAATTTTATAAAACTTCATTTTTGTTACTACGAATAAATGAAGTTGAGACTGTCATTACATTAATAATTAATATCAATGGAATAAAGTAAATTTACAAAATTGATCGGATTCCCCGAACAATGGAAGACTTAAAACGCCAGATTGTTGTATAATCAACATCTAGTCCTGGATATTTCTTGCTAACCATTTCAAGGATTTCGTTTTTAAGATCTTCTTGCACTGTTCCGGTAACCTAAAAAAAACGTATATCTATTTGATCCATAAAATTGAAAGTTTAATTTTTACCCGTAGTATACAATATGAAACGAATCGATTTTTAACATTTAGGCTGCGGGGGTGGTCAATATATAAACCAGCAGTCAGGTCAGCGACTCTATCTAAGATATCCACTGATTTTATGCATACATTTCACATATTCTAAGAGATCAATTCGTACTGAAATTTTCCCGCACCCTAAAGGTTAAGGATAAAACTTTTTTCTTACTTACATCAATGTAATGACACTCTGCAGCTGCATAATGACAAGATATAGCTTTTCTTGTACGATTCGATCTATTAACTCCGGAGCCGTGAATTAATAGAGGATGAAAAAATGCCGTATCTCCCGGTTCCATTTCTAAATCAATCCATTTGGTTGAATCGGGAAGTTCCTATAATGATATGTAGTATTAAGAGAGAAAAAAAATATTATATTATTAATAGATTTTCAATAACTTACTTGAATTCCATGGTAAAATTTATTATTTGCATCTGAATCTCGAGGATAAGTATGAGGAAGCAATTTATTAATAGTATGTGATCCAGGTGAAACGAAAAGACATCCATTTTCAGTATCACACCGTTCAATTGCTGTCCAAGCAGCAACTATTCGATTTGCTGGTCGAAAAGGAAAATAATACAAATCTTGATGAGGTGGATGTCTGAAAATATTTATTAGCTAATTTGATTAAGTATTTATATTACCTATTTTAATTGCTTCATTTAGTTTCAATATTAGTCCTACTTGAATGTAACTAAAATTTCATTATGACCCCAGCTTTGCCAATTTTATATGATGTTTTCAAACAAATCTATCATTCGGACGAAAATCCAGCTTTTCAGCTAATTATTACTTATTAGATTATATAAATTAGTTTTTACAAATAACGAGATAATTAGAATTGTTCAAACGACATGATAGTTATTTATACCGACAATGTCAAAGACTGATATAAGGATTTTTAAATTTAATGTTATTATGCATGGATTGATGATTTTGAATATTACCTACTACTTCTGGAACCTGCATCAGGAGGTTTAGCAATTAACATTGTGTGAGCAGCAATAATGTTAGGTCCAGTAAAAGTTTCGACAATATCTAAAATTTTCTTATATTCAATGTATTGGCGAAATACTTGGTCGAAATTGAGGTCTTGAACTTTATTTACGGATTTCTTATCAGTAATATCTTTCATTACAGTTATGTGCCCTTTATCCACTCTACCAGAAGCAATATCGTCAAATCTCTGACTGCATTTCCTTAATATTTCCGGGAAGACTAGTTGAGGAATTACTATGTATCCATTTTTCTCATAAAATAAACGTTGATCTAATGTCAATCGTCCTATATCTCGAGTATAAAACAGGTTGTCACTGATGGAAGACATCTTGATTTGCGTTTTCTGTAAAATATATATTAATATTTATTACCTGATTTTAAATAAAACTATTGACAGAGTAAAAATGTAAAAACGTATTTATTAACGTAAATTTAGATAATAAATAAACGCCTGATAGTTTTTTTGGAACTTATCACTATATTTTGAACATAGAGAGGGATAAAAGTTTTTTTAAAAAAATTAAGACAAAGAAACACCGTGTATCACCGTGAGGAGACCTTGCGAGGGGGTCACCGTCGATTTAGCTGAAGCTTCTATATAATAATCTACATTAAAAATGATGAACTAAGTATTTTTTTTTCCACGAAAAACTTTTTGAAGGGATGAAAATAACCCCCAAACTTGACGCCCTTTAAAGGTGATTTTTAATTTTCACATATTTCAAATCGAAATTCTCCAAAACCTTATGCGTTACAAACAACATAAAAAATGATGAAAAATACCTTCATTTAGATATTTATGAAACTTGCGGATATACATTCTTTTTATTAAAAATAACAAACTATAACTTAAAAACTGAAAATTATTTTTTAATGGAATCAACTTCAATCGAAAGAGTATAGAAATTTACACTATACGTGTCTTTGCAATTTTCGAAATAACATTAACGACAGTAAACAAAATCGCAATTTAAAAATTCCAAATTGTTAATGATTAATTATTATAATCACAATATTCACCGAATGAATTCGTCGTAATTAGAGACTGAATAGTTTATGATTATTTAAAATAATATGTTTTTGTTGTCGTCATGTAGGCGAACATAGATATCATTCCTATTTCAGTCACTGATAAACTATTTTGAGGAAAATTATTTCTATAATTGTAATATACGGATTTTTTTAATGCCAAAACTTACAGTCAACACTTGACCATTGAAAATGAAAGTTAAGCCTCTCAATTTTATTCGGTTACTTTACGGAGTAGCACTTGTTACATACAAAAGAATCATATAAGGATCGGAAACCAGAAATTATAGAAGACGAAGAATATGCATCCATGAATCAAAAGTGTCTGATGGAGCATGAACTATCAATGAAGAGGGCTTAAGTTATGATTATAAATTACGAGCAGTTGAGTATTGGCATATTGGTAAGCAAAAAAATTTAAGTATCGATAATAATGAGCAAAAATTTAAAAAAGTACAGTCTACACGACAATTAAAACGCTGGGCACATCAATTTGATGATCTTTGTTTTCAAGCATCTTCAACGAGGTTACTATCATTCAAAAAAGCTTATCGTATTGTTTCTCGTATAATTTACACATTCATATCATCAGGAACGATTAATGATCGTAAAATATTAAAACAAACATCAGAAGTGTTCATTGATGATGTAAAATCGAAAATTCAATCATATGGTTTAGACAACATATATAATTCTGATCGAAATAGCTTTCAATTAGAAGTACATTCAGAGAGGACTTTAGCTCCAGAAGGAGAAAAAAAAAGAGTGTACAGTTCAAACGGTTTCTTCGACAACTCACAGTTATACCACACAACTAACGTTATCAACCGGTAAAAAACTCCTCACCCCTTTTTTTCTTGTGTTAAAAGAACCAACTGAAAAACTTGGTCCACGAGTAGAAGCATCGATGTTAATACCAAATAATGTACACGTAGACATATCGAAATCTAGAAAACTTTCTTTAGGTAAAAATTTCAATTCAAATATTATTGTTACACGAGGGATCGAGGTTCTGTTTCTTCTCCTAAAATGGCGACCTCTCTCAACCCAGGCATTCACTTGCTACCAGAGAAGAGAGACCAGTATAGAAGTTCAGTCCTTATGGGAGCTAAGAAAAGTAGTCAGCATTTATAAAAATGACCGCAAGATGGCACGCCAACCCGGCATCTCGCCGAGCTGAAGTGAAGGGCGGAGCTTAGTCTCGTTCTCGGGTAGTAGGGAGTGAAAAAAATATAGTTTTTTAAAAATTTTTCTGGGGCAATAAAACCCCTATTGTCCCAACAGCCTTTATCCCACAAACAACAGGGCCTTCTCGAAGTCCTATCTATCACAGTAAGTAGAATCTACTGAGTAGATAGAAATGAGACAAATGAAAAAAGAAAACGTAACATTGATAGGCTTGACCACAAAACTTACGTTTTCTGTAGTCGAGTGTATTACTTCTGAGTTGTTACAAGAATATCAAATTGGTATTATAGCTTCTATGTATGTTGCGAACAGTGCTGGACCTTTTCTATTTAAAAATTTGTGCTTGAAAATAAACTGGCTTAGGATTCTTGTAATGAGAGTAAAAGAGAACACAAATCTTATTTCTTTTCTCTCTAAGATCGAGGGGCGTGGCTGGAATAAACTGTTGCAGCGCCATCGCTCGATGGGTTCACAGAAAGTTTCATATTGTGACCTGAGATTACCGACATGTTGACCGAAACTTCGTCCGGATCTCTAACACAGCATTGGACTTCTATACTGGTATCTCTTCTCTGCAAAGGGGCAAAGCCTTGCATGCACCATGTGGGAGCAACCGACACCAGCTAGCTCCGACGCCACGCAGGAAAAATATAGTCGTCAATCAGACGTAGACTAGAACAGTCAACTAGTAAGCACCTGGTGCAAATGGAAAGACGCAAGTAACGCGATCAGCCAGGATCCAGGATCCAGAAAGAACTCGAGATCACCTGAGTACAGTGTGGAGGAGCAGTCTACATACCGCTAGACAAGTCGTCGAAGGAGCAGACTACCTCTTCGGTTATCCACCAGGACACCAGAGTCTACAGGATTGGGTGAGCTGGGTGTTTTATCCTCTAACATAGGCTTTAGGATGGTGCGTTTTATTATGTATAAAACACTACGATCGTCCACTATATAACCGCCGAGCGAACCTAATGAGTTTATCTGTAAATTTCTCTAAAGTCATTCAGATCTATCTATCACTGCTTGAAGGTCAAGTTTCAATATTGAGGATAATCTCTTTTCTTATTGTATAATTAATGTAAGAACCTACTCGCGGGGAAGCGAAATAAAGTTTTGCATTATCTACAATCATAGAATTGGATGCAATTATCTCGAAGCCTAGGCCTCCCTTCTACCCGTAGTCTTAGTGATTTGCATGCAATTACAGAGAGAGGATACTCGGAACGCGCGCCGCAAGGTACCGACGTGACCTCTGACCTTTGTGAGGCCACACCATCACACTTGTTTCTGGAGAGATCTGAGGGAGTTTCCTCTGCGTTGTCTCTATTGCTAAATCCGGATAATTTGGCTTTGCTGCTTGTTGATTAATTCGTCTGACTCAAATTTCAATTGCTTTTCTCATGACATAGAAATAACATCACATCTAGTCATCGCACAGACCAAAGGTAAGTTAACAAAGAGCAGAAATTACCCCATCCGCATACCCTGCAATAGAACCCGAAACAGTTCACCAAAAGGAAGAGAACCCAACCATCACTCTCATATTCCTACAATAATCATTATAAAAAATCCCTATCAACCCCAAACCAAATAACTATTCTCCTTTCTATTGTGGCGACATAAACCTTTGCCACAATTGTTTCATTATACTATATGATATATTCTGGACGTTTACATACTAACTGTTTTTCGAACACCTAAAATCGGATTGAAAAATGTATTTCTTCCGAATATTGAAAAAAAATTGTACTTTTGATGGATTTATGGACTGGACATTGTTCTGAAGCTGTCACGTGTGCCAAACCGCCAGATACAGAAGTTGGAATAATGATGATTCTGAAAGGGCTACTGGACTACTTCAACTATTAAATGTTTTTGGGTTTAAAACATGGAGAAACTTTGTGACACATCTTTCGGACAGTATCCTATGACGAGATGATTCAAATTTACACTTGAAAATAATATTATTACATTACAATCACTGACTGATAATCAACTTTCCTCTTCACGATACATTAATGTTTGAGTAATACATGATTTAAAAATAGTTATACATTTATTAAACCATATGAATTTAAAAATCTAGTCGATTGTGAACTTGGATATAACTGTAAGTTTTGCTGCAAAATGTTGGCATTGAAAAATCCGTATATTACAATTATAGAAATAATTTTCCTCAAAAATAGTTTATCTCCTTCTGGAGCTAAAGTCCTCTCTGAATGTACTTATAATTGTAAATGGTGTGTACCAATTAATGAATTCGATCGTTTTTTTTTCTTTGCTTATTCGAATATTCTTGTTTATAAAAGAAGTATTAAAATAGTTAAGCGGGTTGATTTGTAGGTTTAAGTCATATGCGTGCGAGTAGCTATAGGTTCGAATCCCTGAGTGGACAAAATAATTTTTTAAGGAAAAAAAATTCAATTCAAATTTAAATGTATCAAATGATAATAAAACAAATATAATTCTGATTAAATGAGCCATATAAATCAGTGAGTATAATTTTTGTTTTAATTGTCATAAAAAGTTTATGTGATTATTATATTATGGCCACAATGTACGATTTGTATACTCCTAGTTTTATGTATACATACATATATTATGTCGAAAATTTTTTAATATTATTAAAATAAATGCAACATTATTATAAAGTCATTATATATTTACCCTAATAAACGTAAGAATAAAAAAATTGAGAAATACATTAATGTATAACTTCTAATTGACATAAATTAAAGTGGACTTAGCGTGTAAAGGGATTGGTCCTTTACGGTAAAGTTGAACCGCATAAATATTTTGACTGGAAACGTAAAGTAAATTTTACTGTACAGGCCGACCGTCTCTATTTTTGCTCGCTTGTCTTATGGCTACTACTAGAATTCCAGTTGCTCGCCATTTACTTTTTTCTCTGTGTAAAAGAAAAAGAAATAAAAACTCAGTGGTCATTGAAATTATAGGGAAAAGTAGTTGACAAGTTTGATGTTATGTGCATCATTGTGAAAGAGAAGAAAAAGAACACACATATTACATGAAGTTCATTCCCACAAGTCATTTGATGCGCGCGGCGCTAGACTGTCAGGTTGCGTCGGCGTCGTTTTCTATTCGCCATCAGCACGTGGCATCAAAGGAACTATTCATTGTCGACTGGTAGCGTTCCTGACCAAACGTCGAACAAACGCGTCCGACGTTTTATTTGTGTTTCA
Organism: Chelonus insularis; assembly: GCF_013357705.1. Classification (NCBI taxonomy): domain Eukaryota; kingdom Metazoa; phylum Arthropoda; class Insecta; order Hymenoptera; family Braconidae; genus Chelonus; species Chelonus insularis. The sequence goes on along the minus strand of NW_023276549.1, from coordinate 36,534 downwards.
ATTTAACTCTATTATACAATTTCTTTGTTTATTTATTGTTTATATCTGTATGAAATAACAAGTAATTTAAAAAAAAAAATTTTTTATAGAATTATTGAGAAAAGGTGTATAAATATTTGATTGACTTACTTTTAACAAACGATATTCTTTGAAAATATTATATTAAAATACTAACGTAATGAAGTAAATTATTTTGATCGGTGAATTTTACATATAATGAAGAAATAATATAAATAAAAGTACCATCAATTGTTAATGAATTACAAATAATTAAAAGTTTTATACATATTTTCTTTTATTAATAAACAATCTGAAAATTTTATGACGAAAACTTAGAAGGGATTTTTAACGAAAAAACGAAAAGGTAAGTTTGGAAATATCTTAAGAGACTTGATTTCAATTAACATTTGAATAGTAGTTAAAAATTTTTTATAATTATAAAAATACATAATATTAGCGAATGAAGGTGATAAAAAAATGAGATAGACAGTAACGAAGAAACTTATTTACGAAACGAAGTAGACACAATCGATGTACGATGTTAATAATTAAACAGAAAGGTCTATAACCTTACTAGTAAAAAATGCGTGGGATCGACCTTTGGATATATCGACAAAAGCCACATCCGTAAAGCTATTGACAGTGTATATTATTTTCCATTATACAAATAGATAATCATTTGAAAAACTTTATTAAGTTATGGAAGATTCAAATTCATAAAATTTATATTTAACGTAATAACAAAATCAAATAATGGAATATGATAATTTTTCTCCACAATAAGTAATGAAGAAGAAATTACTAATCAATATCTACGAAATAGGAATCACTCTTTAAACTAAGCAGTACTTGCAAGTTTACTAGAAATAAATATTCAAGTTTTTAATTATTTTTATAATTGTCGATATTCTGAGGTGATCCTCGGCCTGTTCGAATGCTTATACTTTTTTTCAGTATTATAAACACGAATAATATTTTCTTAAGTCTTAATTTATAACAATTTAAGTATATTATAGGATATATGATATTTATTACTGTAGCTCCAGTTACTTTTAATTTAACTCTCTTTAATTTGATTCATCTTCAAAAAAAGTATACACTTTATTTCAATTGAAGGTCATCTTAAGATAAAAATATTTATAATAATAATCTGTGAAAATTTTTTTTTTCTAATAAATGTAAAAATACTGTCCAACCTAAAAGGGATTCCGTTGATGTATCCTGCGTAATAATTATTCAAAGCTCTAAAAATAATCAGTAATAGTTTAATACTTGGTCACTTGCAATTGGGTAATAAAACAAGAAAAGTGAAAAAAGTTTCTTACAATTATTTTATGAATCGACACAATAAATGTTCAGAAAATTTCTTTTTTTTTTGCCAAATTACATTATTTCCGCTCGAGACTTTAGTTTTTGTATTTTGATAGGAATAATTTCTAAAAATCTGATATATAAGTTCTATTATTCTTAAATGTTTTTATACAATATTTATTTGGGGACAAAACTACGATTTAATTGAAATTCCATTCAAATTGAAATATGATTGAAGTGTAGAGAATTATCTATTAGAGAAGACCGGTTCATTATACATAGTATATAATGTGATTGAAGGAAAGACATTTGAATAAGTTCAATATTTTATTGATTCAGTCAAATTTTACTTTATGTTAACTATCGAACATAGTTGATTTAACGACGTAGTATTAATCGACTAAACTTTGTACATATTTGGATCTCTTTACATCTGCTGTTGGTATCACTCTGCTAATAGCAATAGATTTATTAAATGAATAAACGTGAATATTTGTAAATATTATTTACACTATTATTTAACGCAAAATGATTTAAATTTCAACAAATTTGACAATTCTTTGGTTTCTTGTAATTTCATTTCATATTTTCAGAAAAAAAATGCCATAAAGAATGGATGGCAAATATTTATAATAATCAAGTTACCAAATTCTTTGTTAATTGAACTATGACGGTCAGTGTTTCAATTATCTTACAGTTAATTTTTAGCTTGCATTCCTATTTCAATAGATAGAGTTTATTATTGACAAATTTCTACTCAAACCAATCATTCACTTGTGTCAATAAAAGATTTTATTCGTTGCAATTGATAATAAGAAAATTAAAAATTCTAATCTAAAAAAAAATTATCAGCTTTCGTCCTCGTATTTAATATACATATATACAATAAGAAAAGTATCATTTTTTGGCCAGACCTCCTGGCGTCCAAGTTGGCGACAGTAACAGAGACTATGAATCGTGCCAAAAATATTTTCTGTTAGCTGTTTTTTTAAATCTTTTAAAATAATTAAACTTTTTCTTATAGTATTACATTTCTTTTTATAAATTAATATTTAATTTTCTTTGTCTTTCAAATTTTGATTATTACATGATAGTAGTTCTAACATACATATATGTTTAACAGTAGAAAATGTTGTTTATATAATTTGCGACCTGAAATAATTCTAATTTTTCCAATACTAAAAACGTTTTCTTTTCATGGAAGCAAAACCATTCGAACGCATCACGGAAACCTTTTTTTGTCAACAGAAAGATCTATTATAATGCTGCATTCAACCTTGTCCTTAAATATTTTGACCTACCACATAAATACTCTCTCTCTCTGTTCTTGCCATTCTCGCTCTTACTAAAAACGAATAGATTCTGACAGAGTAAAGAATTTTAAAAATTAGTGTATAAAATTCAAAACTCTGTGTTTGACTCAGCATTACACGTAAAGCTTTAGCCGAAAGCTAATATTTTCATCGTAAATGAAATAAAAATGTTTGGTATTAATTTTCATCATGTACACGGAGAGAATTTTTTCACTAAATGTAAGTGCAAAAAGTGGCATGTCTATGTTTCGAACTTTAGAAGTAAAAATATTTCTATTCGATAGAAAATTTTGAATTATTGTAAGTTAATTTGATACTTAAGAGGTGTCTTAGTAGAATAATTGCTTAGGGATAACCCAAAATTCACTGCTGAACAGAAATATTTTTACTTCTAAACTTCGAAATGTGGACTTGTCACTTTCTACGTACGGTTGGTGCAGATTATCTCCGTGTACATAGAGAAAAAGATTCATAAAATTTTACTAGGGGTCGCATAGTTATGCGGAACCATATGCGCAAGCCTACCCGAGTCGAAAAATAAGATTTGATTTCGACTTTAAAAAAAGGTAAAAAAGTAGATCAAAACTAAAAATTTTCTTGACCTTATTTGGAGCTACATACGCAATAATTGATCAAAAATTAAGTCGTATTTCCCAAATCCAAACCAGGTCTAAAAATTTTTAAAAGCTGATTTCAACTTAAACATATGTCTTTCTTTAAAAATGTATTAGTATGTGTATAAGTACATTGCGCCATGTCAACTGTCTGAGCCGAATAACATTTGATTTAATCGAAAAATGATTAAAAGTCAATTAAAATTATTAATCATTTAAAAAGAAATATTTTATTGGTATATTATTTCATTCATGTTGTATTTTAATCGTTTAGAAGAACTATCAAATTAACTGATGGTCCTAAGGAAAGAACAATTAGAAATGAAATACTCTTTCGTCTTCTTCCAATGGATTCGAAACCGGGGATGGCTCAATTTGAAGAATTGTGCCTTAACCCGCATAGCTATATCCAAACCAAGTTCAAATTTTCCAAATCAGATCTTATTCTAACTAATTAGAAAAATTACTATAATGTTAATCAAATAAGCAACATCATATAATATATTACTTTAAATTTGCGACTTACACTAAATGCATTCAAATAATATACATTAAGAAAAAAATTTTGTTAAATGAAATAATTTTTTATTTAATCAATAAAAGGAACTTAGAAAATTCTCAAGATAATATTTTATTCAATCCAATATCTTATTATCAAAAGCACAATTTGTTTTTTGTTTTAATGTTACGACAAGTATAAAAACAAATGTTATTTTATTTATTTAATTAAATGAAATGATTTCCCGAGTGAAAATAAAGGACGGCAAAAAAACTGAAATAAGACTGAAAACAGGATTTTGGACGAATTTCGAACGGAAACAAGACGAAACCAATATTAGCCACTGAAAATTATCTGAAAATGTACTGAAGACATATGCTAGTGAGAAAGTTCAAACGGAATTGAAACTGAAACAAGACGAAAAAATTTTTCAGAAGAAAATTTTATGGAATATTTGTCATTTCGAAGAAAAATTTCTTCGCGGCTGTTTAAAATTTTGATGTTAATGATCGAATTGAATATTTTTCGTATAAAGTGAATTTCTTTCTCCGTGTAGTTATAGATATTTGAATATTAAAACTCGAACTATTATTTATGTCTTAATAAATTTTTTAACATGATAAGTGGTAAATGGCTTTTTAAAAGAAATAGATAAAGTTTCAATTAATAAACGTGAACATCTTAAAATATCTCTAAATTTAAATCTGATTTAGTCTAATCTTTTTTCATAAAAAGTTAAAAGTGTGTATTATAAAGCTGTGATGCTTTTACAAAATATTGTTGCATATACAAATATACATGAGTATTTTTTTAGATATATTATAATTATTTAAGAATATTAAGAGTTGCGTAAAATTTCAATATTCTGTATATCCATGTTAATAATAAATGTAATTATTTTTTTTAAACAACTGTCGACACTACTTAATTTTTTTATTCAATTTTTAATACAAGAATATTTTATAATTATTTCCAATATATTTTTAAAACTTTTTCAAATTTCGAGATAATTTTTATTAAAAAAAGCATTTATCATTGATTGTTAATTTGATTAATTCTCTATTAGAAAATCATCGACCAATGCTGTATGAATTTAAAAATCGTAATTAAAAATTTGAAAATATTCTTATGCTTCAAAAGTTACTTTATAACGATATTTAAGTTTATACATATAGTATGAATATATGTACGAGTGTATATTTTTTTTTAAGAACAATTACTTGCCAGAATTAAATAATATTTCGCTTACTAAAGGACTGACACATTGACACAGACAAAATGTTACATGATTCTAGCATGATTCAATAAATCTAAATGTTGGTTATACTATATGAGAGATAGTAAAATAAAGAATATATCTGCAAAAAAACATCTTTTTTAATTTTTTTTTTTATCTTGTTAAAAAAAAAAAATAAATATTCTTGTTATGAATAATAAATGAGATGTATGTTTCATAAAAAATTAGTCATGACAGAAAGTAATCGATATTTATGAGAGATTGATAAGTCACAAAAGAGGAGGGTTATTCTTTAATGTTGAGGGTCATAGTTGGAGAATGATTGTGTCAAGGTCACAAAAAAATGTATCGAAATCAATAATAAATTTCAAGTATTTTCTCGATCTAAAGAAAAAAAAAAGCAGTAGGGCGATCGTTAAATTTATAATATCATGCAGATTTAAATTATCTATTAATTCCTGTAGTATTATACATAAAAAATTATATTGTCTTGTTGAAATTCAAACGAATCATTCCAACAGGTAATTTTGAGTCCATCAAATTTGACTATGTCACACTGAAATGAAATATTAATATTAATGTAAATAAATAACGCGATTAGTATGTATTATGCTATCATAAAAAATATGAAACTCTTGTAGTGACCTATTTTTTTTGTTTAGTAATTTCATTTAACTCCACCACATCTAATAATTCCTAATAATAGAGAAGGGTTTGAAAGACTGTTTTAACTAAATATGACTAAAGAGACTTTGATGATTCGACTGGGCGTTAATACTGTGATGTCGTCATAGGTAGTTATGACAATCATTAAGTTGATTAAATTATTTTCACACTAAAATCAAATCACAATCTTATTGGAAAAAAATTGTTCCAATTTTGTACCTAAGTATAATAAATGCAACGTTATACAACAATATATTCAATATATGTATACGTTACGTTTGACCGACGCGGTGAACTCATGGATAAGCGTCAGCTTGTCACACAATGAGTCGCGGGTTCTCGAGTCCCAGCCGAGACAAAAAGTCATAAACATGATTTTTCTCGGACCACCGTAGACCACAATAGTGTGTCGGGCAGGTAGGAAAAGGGGGTGAAACAAGGTAAGGGGAGAGTAACTAGTATGGGAAAAACAAAAAAAAAGCGGTCTAATGATGGAGGGAAGATTGGATGGGAAAAATATGGGGAAAACTAAGTAGTGAGGCAACGGAGAGAGGGAAAGAAAGAATTGGAAAAAAATATTGTAAAACGCAAAGACTCAATTGGCATACAATAAAAATAAATGAGTACATATATATTTGTTACGTTTGTATCATTTGAAAGTGAGAGTCGGTTTCGTGAAAAAAATTATTTATAATAAATAAAGAATATTGTAAATTAGTCATATAATAGAATGCACGGATGCATAAATAATAAATTTCTGAAGTAATTTTATTATTCAGCCATTTTCGATATTTAGACCATAATTATATAGAACAATTAATGTTAATCTAGTAATAGGAAATAACTGGATAATAATACCAATTCAAAAATACCCTATATCAAAAGCCATAGAATAAAAATAATATGATGAAAATTAATGATTGAATAAATAACACAAACAAAAATTCACAAATAAAAAATGTAGCAAGGGGTGATGACCCCTTTGTTAATATTGAATTTTAATGCTTATTGCTGTCGTTATGTAAAATCATGTGTTCCAAAAAAAATTTCCTGAGGGGAAGACGTAAGTTTAGAAAATTTCATTTATTAAAAATTATTATATCATAAAAATAATTATTTCATTCCTTAATAATTTAGGGTTTTAACCCTAACTGGACGCGTGGCGTGTTTCATCACCCCTATTCATCATCAATTGTTGAAAGTGTTTCATTCTAACACAAGTGAAACATTTAACGTGCGAAAATAATATATAACATTTAGATTCATAGTAAAAAAACTTGATTGGCCGGACCATCATCACAATTTACTACTTAACATACTCAAAATCAACTAGAGTTAAAAATTGATTTTATTAATAAAACTAATTTACACAAAATCCTAAACTTACTGTTATAGCAAGTATAGGATCGTTCTTAACTTCTCGATTGATTGTTTAATTGAATTATGTCCGGCTCAATAGTTGAACAGTTTAAAATTTTTATAAGTGAGGGACTGGCACGACGATAGTTTTGTATACGAAATTCATATCTTTTTAGATGAAATTAATGTGTACATTATTCAGATTTTATAATTACACATATAATTATTTCTTATTATTCTATAATAAAAAATATTACATAATAAGTAGAAAATCATATTTATTCACCATTGTTTGGATCGATCGATTTTTTCGCTTAAACAATAATTCCATAAAAATTACAATAGTATTTTTTTTTCAATGCAAATTATTGACACCAACCGTAGAGAATGATATAATATAAAGAGTTAGATACAAAAAAATGGTAATTTTATACTATTGCGGTCCCCTCGTTTTTTGGCTGTAGAAATCCGCCGTAAAAACAAAGATTTCAAAACAATAATATGTCAGAGCACACTTTGTCTGTACTAACACGAAGAACTTCCCATTAGTAATTGTTTATAACAAATTAAAAATATCAGTGCTCTGCAGTGGTCTGGGTGCGACCCGAAAGGTCCACACGACCAACTTCCCAGTGGAAAAAATAAAAAAAAAATTACGCGTTAGAAGAATCCAAATACATTGCATAGATCTCTATTTTCATTGTTTATAACAGATTTAATTGTTATAAACAAAAAGAATGAGTTTCCATTCATGTCATACGGTTGGTAATTTTTTTTTAGCAAAAGAAAAAATTATGCGTTAGAAGAATCCAAATATATTGCATAGATCTCTATTTTCATTGTTTATAACAGATTTAATTGTTATAAACAAAAAGAATGAGTTTCCATTCATGTCGTACTGTTGGTAACTTTTTTTTAGCAAAAGAAAAAATTACGCGTTAAAAGAATTCAAATATATTGCATAGATCTCTATTTCTATTGTTTATAACAATTAAAAAATTTTTTATTCAAATATTATTATGATCGATAATCATTTGTTATTAACAATGTTCAATCGTTATGAACACAATTTCTTATTATTAACAATAATCATTGACTATTTTATTATCCTTACCGCTATTTTGTCCATCCCAACACAAGTTTAAAATTTTTTTATTGCTGATTCTGTTTTTTAAAGTTTTTTTTCCTATGAAATACTGTCATCATATTTCTGTACAATTATTCTAAACATTTGATATTCATATTTTTCAAAAGATCTCGAAATTCCGTCTAAAAAATGGTATAATTTATAAATTGCAGAATTTAGGTAGTTCACCATTTTTTCCAGTTTTTCATTCTGCATAAAAAATGGCTGGACCGATTTTGCTGAAAATCTAATCAGTTCTAAGTTACATAATTACGTGTCAAATGCCGTTGGTCCCACATCGATATCATTTTTTGTTCTCGAGATAATCGAGGCGAAAAATAATTCCGACCGCACGTACGAACATACAGTAGAACCCCTCATCTGTGACTCTCTCTACTGTGACTTATGGTATCGAACACACTTGGGTGTTTTATTACTAAACACTCAAATTTTTCCGAAAATCTCTTCGCAATTCAATGCTCGAAGAAAAGCGTACAAGAGATACATGGAGAAAAATGATAATATTGATTTTACTTTAAATATTATGAATTGTAATCGTTTTTGAAGGATTGTTGACATTATGGTGAAGTTAAAAAACCTTTACAATCAACAGAAAAAATTTTCGGGGTTTATTATTTTAGTGGATTTAAATGAAACCTCACAGCAAAGGAATTTTTTTTTATCTCATATTTAGTTATAAGAATTTGTTGTCGGCGTACAGATTTCTAAATATTGAAAAATTGACATCAATCGCCGTGATGTAAATGCTGTGTACCAATTAATGAATTCGATCGTTTTTTTTCTTTGCTTATTCGAATATTCTTGTTATAAAAGAAGTATTAAAATAGTTAAGTGGGTTGATTTGTAGGTTTAAGTCATATGCGTGCGAGTAGCTATAGGTTCGAATCCCTGAGTGGACAAAATTTTTTAGGAAAAATAAATTCAATTCAAATTTAAAATGTATCAAATGATAATAAAACAAATATAATTCTGATTAAATGAGCCATATAAATCAGTGAGTATAATTTTTGTTTTAATTGTTATAAAAAGTTTATGTGATTATTATATTATGGCCACAATGTACGATTTGTATACTCCTAGTTTTATGTATACATACATATATTATGTCGAAAATTTTTTAATATTATTAAAATAAATGCAACATTATTATAAAGTCATTATTATATTTACCCTAATAAACGTAAGAATAAAAAAATTGAGAAATATATTAATGTATAACTTCTAATTGACATAAATTAAAGTGGACTTAGCGTGTAAAGAGATTGGTCCTTTACGGTAAAGTTGAACCGCATAAATATTTTGACTGGAAACGTAAAGTAAATTTTACTGTACAGGCCGACCGTCTCCATTTTTGCTCGCTTGTCTTATGGCTACTACTAGAATTCCAGTTGCTCGCCATTTACTTCTTTCTCTGTGTGGCTCGATTAATAATCTATTCAATTAATTAACTTTTATATTAATTACAAAGAGTGCAAGTGAAGGTTGTCAATACTTTTGATAACTTGAAAAAAGACTCACCGAAAGAAGATAAAGAAATTTTCATTTCAGAAATCTCTTATAGTTTATATTCATTTAATAGTAAGTTGTAAGTGTATTGACTTTACCTGCCGAATTGGAACTGGACGACTGATATATCGATTTTAACAGTCATGTTCTACTTTCTTCAGTCAAAATGTCAAGATATGATACTGATACATAATATTTCACATACCATGACGAGGATAGAACTTTTTTGTTTATAATACATATTGAGGTTTATAGTTCACTTCGGTTGAATTGAGTCTGTGAATCTCCAATTGAAAAAAATAACACCAAAAAAGAACAAATTTTTTTGGTAATTTCATACTTTCGTGGTCCCCCGTTTTTTGGCTCTAGAAAATCGAAAAATAATCCGATTTCAATGATTTTTAACTTCCCATTAGGAAGTTATTGAAATTGGGTCGATTGGTGAAATTTGAGTTTTCATCATATCCCCTGAAAACGTGCACGTTTCGGATTAAGATATCGACTTCAACCGAAATTAATTCGGAAGATATTATCAAAAAGAAGATCTCAGTGAAATTTGAACAAATTCGTTCGAGCCGTTTTTTTTATAACAAAATAACTAATAAAAAAATGAAAGGTTAGCTATCTAAAATACTTTTAAGTCAAACAATAACAATTTTATTTAAAAATTAAGTCGATACTGACTATACATAATTGTTCACAACTAAATATGACTTTTAACAATTACGCATTATTTATAACAATACGAATTTGTTATAAACAATTAAAAATTGTATTTACTGATTAAGTAATGTGTACATCACATGGATTTGGAAGGATTCAACAAACATTGATTATAATTAACTTCCCAGTGGGAAGTTATAGTAATGGGTCCGATTTTGCGAATCGCTAATTTTGACATATCTCCACGTTTTAAGGTCCCCAGAGTTCAATACGATAGTTTTTACGTGGACGTCTGTGTGTGTGTATGTACGTATGTGCGTATGTGCGTACGTGCGGTCGGAATTATTTTTCGCCTCGATTATCTCGAGAACAAAAAATGATATCGATGTGGGACCAACTGCATTTGACACGTAATTATGTAACTTAGAACTGATTAGGTTTTCAGCAAAATCGGTCCAGCCATTTTTTATGCAGAATGAAAAACTGGAAAAAATGGTGAACTACCTAAATTCTGCAATTTATAAATTATAACATTTTTTAGACGGAATTTCGAGATCTTTTGAAAAATATGAATATCAAATGTTTAGAATAATTGTATAGGAAAATGATAACGATATTTCATAGGAAAAAAAACTTTAAAAAACAGAATCAGCAATAAAAAAATTTTAAACTTGTGTTGAAATGGTAAAAATAGCATTGAAGACAATATAATAGTCAATAATGATTGTTGATAATATGGAATTGTGTTCAAAATAATTCAACATTGTTAATGACAAATGATTATTGATCATGATAATATTTAAATAACAAATTTCTAAATTCATATAAATAATAAAAATAGAAATCTATGGCTTTCTTACTTCTACTCATACTTTTTTATGTGCGCAGAAAGATGGAATGAGTAAGACTGCGACAGAAGAAATAACACTTGTCTTATAATAGGGCCCTCAGTAATTTTGATGCACACTATCGTAAAAATCAATAATCATTCCATGTCTTTCAGAGACCATTGCGGCGCCACCTGTCGAGAATGGAAAAAATACGATTCTGTGAATGATTACCTGAAATTTTTCTCACGAAACTGTGTTCTATTTATTCGTTTTTTTATTATAAAATATTTTTTTAAATATCCTGAACAATAGTATGGACATCGGAAAACAACGATTTACAGTATAGGTACAGTGGTTATTGTGAAATAAATCATTTTCTCGTTGATGGCCGATGACCGCGGTATCCGCCATGACACCTCTAAAATCTAGTGAAAAATGAGTGCATATCTTCATCTTCATTTTAAATTATGATGAAGTAATTAATGTTATTATATTGTTGTTTTTCTGATGTGAAGAATAAAATAAGCTTTCGATTGAGTCCTGAATTAACTAAATTCATCAATTTTCGACGCCGTCATTTGTAGAGATAAATTTGCTAGAAACTTTCTAGGGGGAAATCTGTCTACAGCCCAGCTGAAGGATATTTTCGGACAGAGTTACTAATAAATTTTATTTCAGATGTATATTTAAACAACAAATCCATATAAACAAAAAATTTCTAGAGCGAATTAAAATTTTTATTTATAATTGAGATCGTAGGTGAGAAAATCAATCGAAAATAAAAACAGCAATTTTGCTCAAAATTTTTTTTTTCGTTTATATTGCTCCGAAGTATAATCACCCCTTCCCTAGCTCCACCTACTTCATAGATCTTTTCTTTATTTATCTGTACAATACGTATCCTATTGTACAGGTATTAGTCCAGTCAAGTTAGACTTGAAATGGAAATTTTCCAACCTTGGTCAAACTTGGCTGAAATATTTCTAGGCATACTAAATTTGCCAAGTTTGACCGAGGTTGGAAAATTACTATTTCAAGTCTAATTTGACTGGACTGTATATTTCGTATGAGAGATTTCGAGAAGATTAGAATCGTAGAAATCGAAATAATTAAATTTTTATATATATATACACATATTCTTGATCAGCATCATTAAAAGTACAATATACTTTATTTCCAACGAAATCGAAAGTGACGGAGTAATACTATATAATTACCAAATTTTTTACAATACTAGGTAATGTGATTACCCGCAATATTTCTGTCATTTTTACGACGCCATGGTACTTATATTATATTATATTGATATTATTGATAATTTCAAATTTTTTCATAGTCACTTTTTAGGAATTCAAGAAAGAGATTAATACAACCATTTATTTAAAAGTTCAATACACTTAAAGACTCTTGAATTGTTATTTAGTGTAAAATATGATTTCTTGATGACTATTTATTTTTCTGACCTCCAAACAACTCACACAGAAAAAACCGTTTTTCTTTGTACTAGAAAAGATTTCATTAATGCTAAAATCACTTTAAAAAATTTTATATTCAAATTTTTGTATAAATTACATCAGTCACTAAATTTATTATTATTAAAGAGAATCTTATCATTTTATAAATTTTACTATCTTGTTTCTCATGATATTAAACATAGTTTTAAGAATACTTGAAAATTAATTGATTCTTAACTTTAATCATTCAAATAATTATAAAGTCCAATGCTTATTTTAACTAAGATAACAAAAGTATCCAATTGCAATAACACCCATCATAATAAATAGAAAGATCATAAACCCACACATAAATACAATCGAGCGATAAATGATGTTTTGCACGTATCTCAAGTCATCATTGTCGTCATCATTACTTCTTCTTACTATCCTTTCTCCTCCTTGATCTTGAACTCTCATCATTCCTTCAGGAATTTTTCGATTTATTTCTTCAATGCTTTCTTTATTGATTCTAGGTTTTATTTTGGTTTAAAGCACACATTTATTTACTTTTTTTTCATTTATCTTCATTTCACATTTAAAATCACCTACTCAATATCCTTTAGAAAATTGATTAAATCATGCACTCAATATTCAACGTCATATTTTTTTTAAGCAAGAGGTTAGATGTGAACAAAATTGTTATGGCTTTTTGTATCAATAGAGAGATGGCATTACATTTACTGTAGAAAAATTTGTTCATTGAGATATAATAGATGAATTATTTACATACATACTGAAAAAATATAAAGAGTCAAGTTTTCAAAGATGAATATAATCACTCTATACGTAATATTATTCCATCACTACATTAAGAAAAAAATGAGCAATGACTATGTTACGCTTACTGCTACAATACAATCAATATACCATATGTGTACCTTTTTCCTATACAATAAATTAAGAAATAACATATTTACAAATAGCTGCATTGTAGTATAATTTAAATTTAACATATTTTTAGCAAGGATTCAATGGGGTGGAATCAATTCCAATTGCCTGATTTTTATCTAACATGACTTTGATTGGATGAATCTAACCCGAAAAGCTCAATCAGGCTCAACTAGTAACGTAACTAGGAAGACCTTATCAAAACTCGGCTGAGACTTTACTCGGAATCGTAGAACGATTTCTACCAGAGCTCATGAAAAAGGTATATTTGTACGTAACAAAGATTCTTACAAACTTGAAAAATGAAATTTTCAAATAATGACTAAAAAGAATTGCGAGCACCTAACCGCAACCAAATGATTTTATTACTTCAACAGATGAGTTCATAGCTGAAAGGTAATATTAACGAGTAGCTTATACAGTACGGGCACTAGATTCTGAAAATATTGATTATATTATATTTGGAAGTATTTCATGCTGGGTAATGTTATTTTCAACATAGTTAAATTGATGAGAGTAACGAATTTGCTGAGAGAAAATGTATATAGTGCTCTCGTAAACATACTGTTTCATAATTATCAATTCTAACGAGCACTTCCGCGAGTAGTGCTTAAATAGGTTGACATCGAGACTTTGTTAATAGTCGATAATGGAACCAGTATCGACACACTAATTAAATTACCTACATAGGATGACATACTCTGAAAATTCAAAACATCTTAATACAGCAATAACATTGCTAAAAAAATTGAATCATATCTATATGAAATGAATTCCTCACTAAAAATTTATCTAAGATTGGAAATATATAAACAGCCTATCGAAAAATGGAAAAACCAAATATCTCCAAAAGTCTATTATTTTTTTAGTAAAACAAATATTGTCTCAGCTACAGTGATACCAAAATGCACAAATATCTTGGTCATGAATCTTCGTCTTATTTTATGTAATTAGTTAAATAATCAAAAAAGTTTTAAATAAAAATTATCCCAAAATCTGTAATCATTTCAATACATAATGAAAATTTGAAAAATAAAACATTTTACGTATCTCTAATGTTAAAATAGTAAAATTTTATTGTAAATTCCAACCTCACGTGCGAAAATGAAGGAGTATCAAAAATTGCTTTAAATGATGAGTGGTGAAGATTGAAAGCTCATATAATTAGACATAGTCATTCTTCTCTTTAATGTATTTATCATTTGTTTAGAAAATAAAAAACAAGTTGATTATTTTATCAAGAGATACGGTAGTGTCTCGTGCGCCAAGCATAAATCGCCGCCATTTAACCCTTACGTCACGACGAGGCACTACCGTGTCTCTATACAAAGTATAAGATGATTTTTGCAGGTTATAATTTTTAAATTTAAAATTTTTTTCTTATTATAACATAAACATGGGCTGAAATTAAGAATTTGCTCGGAAAGCGATCGTTGACTTTCGATCAAGCATACTATGAAGTATTATCATTGCTTCATTCATAATATACGAAATTGAAAAAATTTCGTTGCACAAAAATTAAGGAAAATGAGAGTTTATTCATGGAGCAATCATACGTTTTTTTTTATCAAGTTGGTGATCAAAGTTTTTAATTGCTATGAAGTTCTCTCACTAACAGATTATAAAGTCGGTAACAAGTTAATTTTGCTCAAGCGCGAATATACAAATAATTAAAATATTTTCTGAACAGATAAAATACCTTTTCAGTTGATATGTACAAAAAATGGTGAAATCTCATCAAAAACAGCCCCCTCCTTCTGGGCTGTACAAAAATGTGCGCCAAACATAAATAACGACAATGATAAAATGACAAAAAGTCCTAAAATAATTAAACGCCAATTATTTAAATCTACAAATTCAACAATATTTAAAATGAATTATTTTCTTCGGTTAAATTTAGTACGTTTAATGACACAATAAACATAACAACCAAAAACTTGGCGTAACTGTTATTTATTAATTGGCTTAAATATTTTTAATATTTTCACAATTTCATGCTTTTATAAAATCTTAACAGTCACGCCAAGTTTTTGGTTGTTATGTTTATTGCGTCATTAAACGTACTAAATTTAGAGAAAAAAAAAAAACCAAAGAAAATAATTCATTTTAAATATTGTTGATTTGTAGATTTAAATAATTGGCGTTTAATTATTTTAGGACTTTTTGTCATTTCATCATTGTCGTTATTTATGTTTGGCGCACATTTTTGTACAGCCCAGAAAGAGGGGGCTGTTTTTGATGAGATTATTATGACGTTATTATAATGTATGTAAAAAATCTTTATCAAGTATTGAAGACAGATTTAAGTAAACATACATCATATACATTAAATATATTTATATGTATGTTTAATATGCATAAATATGAATAAAAATGTGGTTACCTTGTATTCTCAATACGAACAATAAAATAATCTAAGTGCCCACAACATGACGCATTTCGCTTCATAAAAAGTGTTAATAAAAGATTAGTCAATATCTTTTTTATGATATTATTGAAAAAAGCGTCATTCCAAATGTTAATATTTAGAAGTAAACGATTTTTCAATAAGTATTATATTGTAAAATATATGAATGTCTCCATCTATGGATTGAAATAATTATTATTTTTCGGAGATATCTTTATTATTATGAAAAAAAAGATTAAATATTTGGGATTCGAAACTATAGCATTTCTTAATAAATAAGTATTTTTATCTCCCAATTGAAACAGTGCAATTCACTTAACTAATTTTACTCAATTATAAATAAATATTAATCAATCGCGATATCAACAAAATTGAATATTTTTTTAAAAAGTTAAATTGAAAAAGAAAAATAGAGAAACATTTAATTGGCAAAGAAATTTTGAATATTTATTTTAATACAAAATATAGACATCAAGAATATAGATATAACACTGTTTGTAAATTAATTGCTTCTGTTACACAATATTGAAAATAAGTATTTTAGATGAATAAAATATACTCTTAAAAAGGATTATTTTAAAATTTTCAGAAAAATAAAAATGCAATTCAAATATTTACGCATACCAAAATGAAAATGGATGAAAAATTAAATTGAAAGTTTTCTCTAACCCGGAGGAAATAGAGGAATGGGGCTTTGGATGTTTGGAATACCACTTATCATAGTCTCTACTCTGGGTCTCCTTCTTAATGCTTGTGTACTTCTGGTAGTAGTTGGCCTTGGCAAGCAGGTTAATAATATATTTTAATTAATCGCATAATAAAAACATAATTGATAAGAAAAAGTTTAATTATTCAGCCAGTTTTTCACAATTTTCCTGGTTTTTTAAAAAAATTTATTGTCTAATAATTTATTCATATTTTAAAGACGCAACAACAACAAACTTCTAACACTATTCTCCTAATTCATCTTGGAGCTGTAGAATTCGCTATCTGTTTTATTTTTCTAATATCTACGACCGGCTTTTGGCCTATCACTAGTACCTGGTGTATGCTACATGGATTTTTACTCACATTTTTGCACCCTGTTGCTCTGTGGACAGTGACTGGACTTAATGGTGACAGGTAATCAAGTATAAACCTAGAAAAATGGCACTTTCTCAGAAAGTAAATTTTTATCAATACATGCATATGTGTATAAACTTTACACAAAATACTTCGTTTAACATATGTACATTTACCAAATAAGAAATAATAAACCATTGAAAATTTGTTAAAAAACTAATTAGCTTGTTATTTTTTTAAATCTAAATTACATATTTAAAACTCAACAAAAAAGTTTTTTTCATTCAATAATAATTCTTTTCTAGTTAGTGAATATCATTTTGCAAGAATTCGAATGTATTGCTTAAATTGTACGAAATTGAATAATATAATTCAATAAAAACTTCATCGCCGTGATAAACATACTTTACAATTGTTAGAAAATGAATTGAAGTTTATTTCAATCAAACAAATTCCAAATTCTATGCTGCTGTATTATAGACATAAATACTTAGAATAAATAAATAAAAGCTATAAAAAGAATGAATTCCATATCAGAAAATTAAGTTTTAATATAAATTTATATTGGTGCTGTTTCCGAACTAATCGTCAAAGATTACGAATTTTTTTGAAAATAATTTTAATATTTGAACTTTTTATGTTTTTAGTTCGTAGAAAAATGATCAGTTATATATGTTCTTATTGTACTTGGAATTGCTATCTAGTTAAAAAAAAAACTTTTCATTAGTTTTATCAGTGCTTGTGGAAAAAACATCAAATTAAGATTAATCGTCAAGAATTTCTGTCTTTCTTTAGAATTAATTAATATTTATGTCATAAAGTTCATATTTTTATTTTTTTCAATTTTTATGTATTTCGTTCTAAAATTAAAATTAGAAATTAATAGTATATTACATAATATTTACTTTAAGATGGTTTAGAAATTTTACTTTATCATAATTGAATTATAAAGACTTTTCTCATCTTTTGATTCTTTTAGAATCTATTTACACCTGTTCTATATAATTTTCAATGCTATTATTTCGACTATATCTACTGCAAAATATTTTTACTCAATTACGAGTCCCTAATTTTTTTACGGAAAGTTGTTTTTTAATAATAATTATATTCGGATCTGTTTAAATGAAAAATTCATTATGGTAAATCATTCATTGATAGATAAATAAAGATGAAATCAATTATTTACAATATGATTTTATAGACTGAAAAAATCATTCGAGTGTAACTTAAAATTTTTCGTGCCTGTTAATAATATTTATTTTAGCCAAACTTAAATTGTTTTTTTACTGAACAACAATATAGAAATACTTATTTAAAGTGGAACGTAAAGAATCACTGTCGATATACAAATATCAAAAAATATCTTACCAAAGAGAATTAACTGAAAATTTTCTTTTACAGATATTATGCAATAGCTGCACCTCTTCACTACACCGCAGTGGTTTCACCAAGAAGAGTTATTCTGGGATTAGCTGCATCCTGGACGGGTGCTTTATTACTCTGTCTACCACCACTCTCAGGCTCTGTATCTCCTTTCAAATACAATTCGCACTTTGGTTGCTGTATTCCTGACTTTGGCCATGATTTTAAAGTTATTGCTAATATCATCTATGCTGTCGTTTATGTATTTCTGGGCTTAATTCTTCCTGCTATTCTAGTAACAATTTGTAATCTTAGAGTTCTTGGAATAGCTCGTTATCATCGACATCGAATAGCTAGTGCAATTTATGAAGTCACTCTCAGTGCCCAGGTGACCATTACTCATCAGAGAAATCCATTTTTTATGCCTACTGTAACTACACCAGCTGCTGGAGGTCCACCTAAATTTCATAGTGCTGCCAGTACTGTTAGTAATTCTTTTAGTTTATTAATTTTATTAATTATTAATTAATCCTTCATTGACATGTTTTTAATATTTACTATTAAATTGACTATCTTTAAATTCATTTTATAATACAAATTTATTTATTCATTATTTCATCTTATCGAAATAGAAAAAACTACTTAAAAAGTAATTATTAATAATCAGAAGAAAACTAAAAAATCTTGAAATGAATGAAATTATTAATGAAAAAATCACCCCAAGAACGTCTTTGTAAAAAATGAATTATTCAGTTATTTTACATTTTCTATTTTTCTTCATGATTAATTAATATTTTAATTAATTTTAATTTATCAACAACTTTGCTACAATGTTAATAGCGTTTTATAACTAAGTAACGACTGAATATTGATAAGAATGTATTAAGTGAATATTTAATACAGTTACGTCAAAGTCTTATGTGTAGTACTTTGGTGATAGATTTGAAGTTTAAATATCATATATTTTTTTCCATCTTTAAGGTATTTTAAAATTTTTATCATTTTTAATTATCTTTTCCCACCTACTATTCTCTATCACGTAAAAAAAATTCTATACTTTATTAAGTTAATGAATAAATACTTTAACAAGTTATATCCACAATAATTATTTGTCTTACATTTTTTAACAAATGACTCAAAAAATATACTATCTCTATTCAAAATCTGTAAACAATGTTTTTATTTTTTTCAACCTTATGAGAAATTGAAAAGAAAAACTATACCAAAGTATCAATTATAATGCAAAATATTCCATGAATTGGAACATGGTGATTGAAATTTTCAAAAACAAAAAAAAAAACAAACAAAAATAATCATAGCAACTTAATGAATGAACCATTATATTTCTAAAAAATTTTCTAATGAAATAAAAAATTAGAGCATGTTACTCAAAGATTAATCACTTTGAACAACAGTACTGTATTAAAAAATTTTTAGGTCATGCAATTAGTTGGATCACTCTATCTACTTTATTTTCCTTATTGTGGTCTCATCCTGTGGGAAGCTTGCAGTGCCGCAAGTCGTTTCCACGTACATCCTCAACTCGTGTCCTTGGCCTCACTTTTACTAGCTAGTTCGCCACCGATTAACGGCTTACTCTACGGCCTCAAGTCACGAACTCTTCGTCGTTCTGTTCAGAACTACTGGCGTAAAAAAGTGACTAAGTCAGAATTGCAGCAGGTAAATCCATCATAAATAATTTTTCTTTGATTTTCCTTCATTTTCATTACTTCTTACTATATCGTCTCTTTTTATGTCTTTTACCAAGATGAATTATAATTTTTTTTTATCAGGAAATTCAAGCAAGAACTCCGAGCGTTGCAGGTTCTAGAAGACCATCGGGAAGCGGACCAGTATCTCTGTTTCCGTTTCCTCCACTCCAAAGACGTCTGAGTGAAGCTCTCTTAAATTTAGGAGCAAATTCAAGAAATGGAATAGGTTTTGAAAGTGGAAATATTAACAATTTTAATCATAGACTTCAACCTGCTGCATCATATAATACTTTGCCTGTTCCAACTTTTGAATCAGGTAACTCGAATATCTTTTTTTCTTCGTAATTAATGAAAAGTATTTTTCATAACTATCTACTCCATGAAACTCTCACATTGTCAGCTTGAATGATAGTCAAACTTCTGTTATGATAATTTGTTATTTTAATTAAAAATAGTATTTCAGTTAGTGATAGCACACATGGACAAATATCGAGATTATGAATGTTCAACTGATTTCAGTCAACTTAAGAGAGTTATGATTATTGTTGACTTTTCTGATTTGTCGTATCTTCTGACATTTTTTTCTCATGTAGAGAAAAAAAAATTATTTAATAATTTTTAAGACACTTTTTCATTTTATTCAATGATTTTCAAGTAAAGTCATACGACTTTACTTTTGATAACTTTTTTTAATTTCTCAGCACATTTTTTTTCTTTTATTTTGATGCGATTCTTATATTTTATTTCTTGTATTTATAGATAGGAATGAATGCATCGAAAAGATTGAATAAGATTAAAATATGATGTTTCATCACTTATCGAATCTTGTTCATAGTACGGAGTCGCTTTATGTTGGTTTTAAAGTATACTTTTCATCTCATTCGAAAACTTATTCACGATAGAAAGTCAGACATCCTTTTCGAATAAAAATATCTAATATTCAACTTATTATTTATAGAAATGATTTTGTCATTAGAAAAAATCAAATATATTTTTAAAAATTTTGTTTAATAAATATTAAAAACTCAAATAAAGCAAGATTCTATATCAACATAAATATTCTTAGAATTTTTTATATATATAAATATGTTGTAAATTTGTCAATTAAATATGGAACCCTTTTTACATATAAATGTCAAAAATGAATATTTTTACGAATTTACTCCAATCTTTTTAGGAATCGATTAATTTTATATCTTTTCATTGTACAATGTAGTAATTATTACTACAGAAACTTCAATGATAAATTTTCGATCAATTATATTTGGAAAAGTAAATATTATGAACTACAGATTTTTATTATTTAAAAAAACATCGTTAGGTGTACAAATAATTTTCCGTCATTTTTAATTGGAAATTTAAAATTTATTGTAGAATAACAGTACATTGTATTTTATTGAAAGTATTGTCCATCACTAGCTATTACTTTTTTCCATCTTTCTAGCAGTGTTCAGATACCACGTCAAAGGAATTCTTTATTTTTGGAAGCTATCTACGAATCGACCCAATTTTTAGTATCTCCATATGATGTAAAGTGCTTCTCAAACAGGCCATGTGCCATCGACCAGAACAGGTTCAAATTTTACAAAACAAAACAAATCGACAACTATGTTCGAAAGAGAGCTCTAGTAATTATTTCGCCCAGTTTGAGAAACTTCTAATATATAATACCAAATTGATTCCACCAAATACACAGTGTGATTTTTTTTCCAAAAATATTCGGTTTTACTGTTAATGTTGAAGCATGGACAGGTGGTCTTCATAGTTTTCCCTTTTTTGGGTTATCAAAATTGATCCACTTTTCATCACCAGTAACTATACGATGTAAAAACTCACTTTTTTTACCTATCAAGTGAAATCTAATTTCCTTGTTTCTGAATCAATTCGAATGATATTTAAACAATTTGGAATTACTTGTTGAGTCACTTGTAATATGAGTGCAAATTTTTCTTGCGTTTGGCACGAATTTTCCTTCAATAATGCTTTCAATTCTATATCAGCATACGATTTCAGCTGTCCACTACGTTCTTTGTCCTTCACATCGTTTCTAAATTTTTCTACACACAATCGATATGGATGTCCATACTTATATTATTACATTTCATATCGGACAATTCGAACGTAACCTTTTAGTAAAGGCGTTTTTCATTAAACGGTAGAAAGTTATTTGCATATCTAATATCTTTCACTTCAAAGA
The DNA here is from genome assembly GCF_013357705.1 of Chelonus insularis. Classification (NCBI taxonomy): domain Eukaryota; kingdom Metazoa; phylum Arthropoda; class Insecta; order Hymenoptera; family Braconidae; genus Chelonus; species Chelonus insularis. Next base: position 14,265 of record NW_023276549.1, on the reverse strand, counting down.
TATAACGGTATATAAATTATAAACATGTTGTTTATAACTATATATACATATATATTTATCTATACATACATATTTTTTATACATAAATTGATGAAGATCCCCTAGTAGTTCTAAACTTCGAAACGTAGACTTGTCACTTTTTGCACTTACATTTAATAAAAAAAATTTTCTCCGTGGAAAAAAAATATTTGCTAATTTATAATAATGAAAATATTATGTATTAAAAAAATCCTATAACTATAAACAGTCAATATACCATTTATTCATTCCTAGAAATCAATAATTTCAAAAACTAGCGGTATTTCAAATTTTAGATGTGTGGAATGTATTGAAATAACACACCTAAAGGGTATTTATTTTCTCATTTCTATTAATTAACTTTAGATTTTAGTACTCTTTGGTAATGAGAAAAAAATTATTACAAAGTTTTTTGAATTGATATTATTTTATAGTTTATCAAACGAAAGAAACAGTTTTTGATATTTATTCTTTCAAACATAACTTTTTTTCAGAAAGATTCTAATTGAAACTTGTTTTAAATTAAAGTAGGAAGTGGGAAATTAGTACGAACGAGCGCAAGTATCACCAATCTCATGGGTTATCGCGAATCATCAAACACTGCAAGTGAGCCAAGTCAAGTATTAGCATTAGATCATTCAAAACGAAGTCCTAGAATATTAATAACTCACGCACACAGCGTAGAAAGTCCAGAAGGTGGTAGTCCTTTATTAAAAAGATTGGGTATTACTTCAAGTAATTTTGCTGGAATAAATGACAGTGAGTAAATGGGTTTATTTATTATATTCTGTTACAATATTAATATGATAATTTATTTAGAAAAACGTTGGCGTCACATTAGTACTGGGAGCGACAGTAGCACAGGAAGTAGTGACGCAAGTGTATGGACAACAGGAATAGTTCAAAAAATGACCAGAGGAAATTCGAAGAATACCACCGACAGTTGGTCAGCGGGTAAACGATTTATTCGTGTTTGCACTTTAGAAGAAGGAGCTTTATTGTTTACTGGAATAAGAGTTAATAGTGAAAGTAGTGATACAACGGATACAACACTAACCACTGGAACATCTACTTTCATTTCTAAAACGACCTCTTTGGTAGGTAAAAATTTATTCACCTAGTAATGCACTACGGAGTAAGCAGTTATAGCAACATAAATTTTACTGATAATGTCTTGTCAATAGATACTCAAGGTTTACAATAAATTTAAGTATTATTTAATCAAAAAGAACTTTTTACTAATATTGATGCTAATTTTATCGAATTGATCAACAATCATACTTACATACATCCATATTTTAACCTTTTAAATGTCTCAAAACATAAAGATATGAATTTCTACAATCGACTATTTATTTTCGTCAGATATCGCATGTATATTAAGTGCTAATTTTACGCACACATATTTCAAATATTGCGGAAAAGGCTGATTTAGTAATGATCTAGTAAGATTTAATATAGAATACGCTATTGAGGAGATTCGAACTTACGACCGCTTAACCTACACGCGCAACGAAACCGAGACTTTAGCCCGCTTGAATATTCAATATAATGCAGCATAATTCGAATTTTTGAATGCGCAGAATTATCTCAACCTCATTGTTCTAATATTATTGATCAGCAAGTATGAGAAATTGTCTCACTCCCAAAAAAAGTGTCTCAGAATTCTAGTAATATTTTCTAGAACCCGAGGTGAAATTTTCGTATTTAATTTAATACTGAATATTCTGAACATTCAGAATCATCAGTATGAAGGACGATACCGATTCTGTGTTAATAAGATCTTGATTTGGTCCTTGAGACCTCAGCATCAGTCCATATTCTATATATTATAAATGAATTTAAGATTTTATAAAAATTAAAATTCACTGCGACGTTTTACCGTTTTGTGGTGTTCCCCGGCGGTCACCATCCAAGTATTACCCACAATGAATATTGTTTGATTTTGAAGATGTTGAGTGCTGGCTTCTATACGCTCGTTCGATGTTAGATGTAAATATTTTTTCGTACTTTATGTTAATCAAGTGTTGGATTATTAATTCAAATAGTACTAATAATAAATAATAATTCTTATCAAATATTCAAGTTAGTGAATAACCATTAAATCTTGTTCTAGAAAAATTAATATTGATTAGCTACTGTCTAAAAACGAAAGAGTAGAAATAATAACACCGACTGCAAAATCAGTGAATATAATACAGCTGTTTTAAATAATTGTTTTATTTCAACTGCAAAATTAAATCAATCAATATTCACTGATTTTTCAGTCAATGTCTGTTCTGACTTCGGTAAGCTAGTGGGAAAAATATAAAACATGGATTACAGGTGGACGGTAATCAGAAATTATGTGGACTGTACACGGAGACAATTTTTTCACTAAATCTAAGTGCAAAAAGTGACAAGCCCACGTTTCAAAATTTATAAGTAAAAATATTTTTGTTCGATAGTAAATTTTGAGTTCTTGTAAGTAAACTTGTGACTTAATAGGTGTCTTGGTAATTATTTTGTTTAGGTTGCATACGCCCGATTTCCTTGAAATTTCAGTATGTTATACAGTTCTTTATGCTGAATAAGAATATATATACATATATATATGTTGGCCGCGGAAAACATTCCTTCACATAATTTTTAAAGTTTGAAAATTGGGAAATGTACACTATCTTGAATAGTTGGTATTTTGCAAATACTTGATGTTGGAGAGGGGCTGTTAAAAATTTAGACTAGCTTTTTAACACCCCCCTCTGCCCCACACTCAATTCTCTCCAACATTAAATATAATTAGTTAGTTGGAGCAAGCTCCAACAATTGATATTATGTGATCATATTCGCTTCAATATTTCAACTAATGATATATATCATACTTCTAAATTTTTGACTAAAATGTTGAAGCAAATCATAGAAGCAGACAATAACAAAAAAATGTAAATAAAGAAATCAATGTGTTGTGCAAATTCTTGCGTGATGACATCATTATGATCGAATAAAGTGCTACTGAGATAAAATCTAATGCACGTTATTATCGAACTTTCAACCTTGAAAAAGTATGTGAAGGAATGTTTTCCGCGCCCCATATATATATATATATATATATATCAAATTAATTAGCATAATATACATATATGTATATATATTCTTATTCAGCATAAAGAACTGTATAACATACTAAAATTTCAAGGAAATCGGGCGTATGCAACCTAAACTGAATAATTACCAGCGTGACTTTAATTTAATTACAACAGTTAATTAAGTATCAGCGAGATTGTACAATAAGTTTCTCAGATATAAGACAATAAAATATCAATCAAATAATTAGATCAATCAATCGTTAATCAAATGACTACTCATGAGTCTAAGAAAATAATCAATTCCAGTCTCAAAGGAGATCTGGAGATACAGTACGATAAATACGTGTCACTGCCAAAATTCCTGACTACAGCGTTCCTTAATCACTCAATAAATTATACAATAAAAATTACGCGACACACGCTCGCTATACCATAATAGTAGGTCCATTAGCAGAAATAGAAATAAAGCTTACGAGTGACGTTCCACGTTACATCGAGGGTCAGCAAATGGCTCTCTTTGTAGCTGTCGTTGATCTGTTCTACCACTAACGGCTGGATATCCAGGCTTACTGAGTACTTTTCCCAACGATTTTTTTTTGGCCACCAACTGCTTCCCTAACAGTGAGAATAAACCCAATAATACAATAGATCTTCTCTCAAACTTCACGAACGTTTGCTTTTGTATAATTAACTGTAAGACTCACAAAATACAGTGATGTCTTTTCGGCCCAACAAGCAATGCCGATGGATGTCTTTTCAACTAGACAGACAACCACCGAGTGAAGCTTCTGGTAAGGAATTGTTTATCCATTGCTTCCTCATTAAGAGTAGGGCGAAGGGTTTAACTACGCCTTCACCAATAATTCGAATTTTTAATCAACCATTAATCATTTCATTGATTTTAAATTGGTCAGTCGGTAATTTTTGTCGTGACCTCCCATAATAACTTTAAGGCAATTTCAAGTGTCACATTTCAGCCGACTATTTTCTCAGTCAACTAATAAAATACCGAGGGGATATGAGGCGGACGATTCTTACAATGAAACGTCGTGTTACAAAGAAAACAGAGAGACTTTCAATCAGAGATATAAAAAAGCAAATGATTACAAGGTTAACGACATTGTAGTAATCCGAAGAACATAGTTTGGGACGGGACTCAAATTTCATCCTAAGTTTTTGGGTCTCCATAAAGTAACTTCAGGTATGAGAAATAACAGATATCGAGTTGAAAAAATAGGTGAGCATGAAGGACCCATTTGTACAAATGCTTCAGCCGATCACATAAAGCCATAGCCAGCTCTAGAAGATCCTGACTACGAGACTGATAATCCAGAAGTGGAATTCAACGATGAAGAATGGAAAGAACCTACTGTGGAATACGAAAATGATGAATAAAATGACAACTAGGGTGTATCGAAGCGATACAATCTACAGAATAGCCGAATGTAGAGACATACTATTCAATTAAAAGGAGTTATAGTTACTAAGAATGAGTATTTGGAATGATAGCAGATAAGAATGTGTAGAATGTGTGTATTTTTGTTTATACTGTTTTGAGTAAATGCGTATTAGTTTCAGTTAAAATTATAAAGTGTGAGAGTAGAAATTAAAAGGTAGCGAGAGCAGTATGTGATGAGCTGTACAAACGGATACACGCATAAAACAGTGAAAGTTTGAACATCTTTTTTTTAAATATTGTATCAGCATACTTTTTTAATATAAATTATTCCTGAATTTAGCATCTCAGGGTTTTTTCATTTAATCAAAATATTTGCATGTGTCGACCTACATCCTTGTTGAGATATCAAGTACTAAAATAGACGAATAGACAGTCATAGGTTCGAATCTCTCTGTGGGCAAAATATTTATTTACAATAAAAAATTAAATTCAACTAAAAAAATACAGAATTGTGATAAAATAAGTATAATTTAATGATGTTAGCAACATTTATCATTAAACAATTTTTTTTATGCAATATAACGAGTATATCACTTTATATCACAAAGTGATGTCACATTGTCAAAGAAGAGAGACTAGTCTCTCTTCTCTGACATTGTCTAATTTCTGAGTAGGAAATAGTGACATCTATATTACATTCATGTTACATTGCGGCAATATAATTATGTTACATTAGTAACATCACATCAATATTACAACGATATATCAGTGTTTACTGAGAACGGGACAATATTGTTATCGATAAGTAACATTAAAGTTATATTTTCCTGAAACGTAACAAGAACATAAAAACGTTACGTCTCAGTGTTACGTTTATGAGTGGGAAATTGTAAGTTACATGTGAGGCACATGAGACTCACATTTTATGTAACATGTGACTTTGAGTTCTCTCACGGTGACATAAAATTTACAGAACAGTGTTCTCGAACAAATATCTCGAAAATTATTAGTAGTAGAAAGTTGAGACTAGTTTCATTTCCGCATAAAAACCTTTTAAAATTATGTACACCATGTCCTGTTCTACGATACGTTGTTTTTAAGATATTGAATAAAATAGAAGCGATCTCTTTGTAAATAAAAAATCTCATTTTGCCATGTGGTCCCTAACTTATACTGTCGTCTGCTATTACTAAAAACGACTCAAATAATTAAATCGATTAATGTTCTACGGATTTTCAATTTCTGCTGTTTTTCAAAGCATATTAACTGCACTATAAGATCAATTTTTTTCCTATTTATAAATCCACATTTAATTATCAATTTCTAATTGATTTGTCATAGATCGAACAACTTATTTATAAAGGAATTCTCTCGAGCTTGAAATTAAAAATAATCATTACGTTATATTTTAGCCGCTTCCCGCCACTTTGTTCCCATAATTTTTATAATTGCTTACATCAGAATAGATCGATTATGATTCTTAAGTATAGTACAATAAAATTACATTACAAAATCACTTGTTATAACCAAAAAAAGATCGTTTCTACTTTTTTTAAATTGTAAGTAATTCTTTTTCCGTAGAAGGAAAAATTTTCGGATGAAAGAAATAAATGCGTTACATAGATTCCGTTTTCAATTATTTTGTACCAATTCAATTGTTATAAATGATTGAAATAAATAAAAAGTAGCCTATGTTACTCCTGACATTCACCTCTTCATGTCTGCAAAGTTTCATCAAAATCAATTCAGCCGTTTCCGAAATTACCTCGGACAGACAAACAAACAAACAGACAAAAATTTTAAAAATGATCATTTACGTTTTAATAACACGCAAATAAATTTTTGAGCTAAGTTTGAGGCAGTTCTCTCAGAATCACAGACAGACTCTCTAATTTCATTTATATAGATGTGTTTAATAGAGCCCAGTTTTTTATAAAACAATTAATTCTTACAGAGTGAAGAAAGAAAAAATGGAGAAGCAATAAATGACGTCAGAAAAAAATACGAAAATGGGAGTGAAAGCGAAGCAAGTTGGAGCAGTATTGACGAAGAAAATGAGATAAAATTAAATAAATCGAGCAGAAGAAATGACAATACGAATTTCAGTAGAAGTCTTTATAGCAGTAGCAGTCCTGAAAGAAGAAAGACTGTCGATACCAAAAATCTCAGAATGTCAAGAAAATGGAGAAAAAAAAGAAAAGACACAGGACATAGAAATTTAATAAGTATTCGGGACAAGAGAAAATCGAATGAAAATCAAGATAATACTCTACAATTACAACCCCTACTGGTAACTTCATCTTAATCTAGCTCAAAAATACTTAAAAATAATTCTAATAATACATTTCACACCTAGGGAAGGAAAGTAGTCGAGCTCAAACCACGTGTAAAATTATAACTCGAGCCGAAGACGAGGGAGGTAAATATGTGGTTTAAGCTAGTTTGATTGTCCTCCTTAGGGCTGAATATGATTATTCGTCATACCTGCGTGGGAGGTTCAACCCTTCTCTAATGGAAAAGTGAACTTTCCGCGCGTGTATGATGAAAAAAATATTTTCCAAAAAATAGTCATAAGGGTATTTTCAGTTTAATTGCAGCTCTTCATACTGAACAAAATAATATAATTATAATTTGTTTTTGCATCAACTTATACAACATATCCTATAAATTATATTTTTCTATAATCACATTCAACTAATGTTAAAATAAGAAAAAATAATTTATTTAATAATATTAGATTTCGTTACAAAACTTGAAATTATATAAATTATTATTATTATTATTTAATGAAATGAAAATAGTAAAATTAAGTATATATTTATGTAACTGGAGAATATCACATCTGTAAACATTGATTGTTACTGTTGTTGTTAATTCATAATTTTCAGTGTATCGATATTAAAATAATAAGGAGAAAAGTGCAACCTCAGCAAAGTAAACGTCTTCTCGAGTAGCAATCTTTTTTTTGTTTTTATATAAATAGTTCTATAGTATTGAAAAAAAATTTTTTGATAATTTTTTAAATAAAGTTATACTTCTCCGATTTCGTTGAAATTTTAGTATGCTATAGAAAAAATTAAACTGAACAAGAATATATATATAGGGCGCGGAAACCGTACCTTACAGTATTTTTTTGCGTTTGGAGAATCAAATAATTGTAATTTTTCAGTGGTTGTAATATTTAAATTAAACATTGAAAGGAATAAAAGAGACAAAATAGTAGCAGAGTATTGATAAATTTCAAAAATAACAATGAAAAAAGGCTTCCAATCTCTACAAATGATGTAATACATAGGAGAAAAAGAACAATGATCAAATTTTCCGATATTACGTTAAGATATCGTTTTGAAATCGATTGCAAAATATTCTGTAATACCAACAAAATGTCATAGTAACTGTAAAATAGTTAGCACGATTTTTTTAATTTTTTGCGATCAAATATCTTCAAATTAGGTCGAAGATAAGAAAAATACGGTGACAGAAATCTTCGTTGCACTGTAAAAAATAAAAAATGTTCTATAAAATATTGTCGATTATTAAATATTTAAGAAGTTATTAGTTAAAATGTGCGGGCTCGAGCAGGCAAAAACTGTATATAACAAAAAAACACAATGACGTGTACATGTTTTTTCCACGAATGGTCTTTTCTGAATTTTCGTGTAATTTTACGTAAAAAAAACCTTGGTTCAAAATGGAATGTTAAATTTTCTATTACCCCTGTCTCTAATTGCACGATACTGGACTCATAACATACTAAAATTTCAACGAAATCGGAGGGGTGCAACCTTTTCTAGATAATTACCAAAACTGTTAATTTTTAGTTATTATAGACACTAAAGAAAATTATTATTTTTTTTACTTTATCAGAAAAATAGAAATGGAGAAAAATATTTTAAAATATTTATTTATAATTTTAATTAACTTTACTTGATTAGTAAAGTTGTTTTTCAAAACGATTATTTTCTAACAAAATTTTAATTTTAATTAATAAATGTTTAATGCATTTTTCATTATACTATACTGAAAAAACTATGACTTTCACAATACAAAAATATGTTTCCACCAACTGGTGAGTTGCATAAAACTTTCCCATTTTTCCTATTAAATAAGTTCCATTTTTTGCTCATATTATTCCATAATACCATCGATCGTTAAAGTGTCAAAAATGAAATTTTGTTTTCATTCACTTCGCAGTAGTTTCGACGAGACTCTTGTGGTGTATAGACGTGTTTACAATACAGTTAATTATAATTCAAGGTAGTCCAGTCAATATGCATTTTAAATACGAACTTTCATGGCATCCGAGGATGAGCTACAAGACATGGAGCTTGAGACTCATAGAGAAGACGAAACGACCCATTAGGGAACGCAAACCAGGAGAAACAACATGCGTTAATATCTCTATTATTTTTCTTGCTCCTGCAAGAGCAACCTGTCTATCACACCTACTAACTCAAACAAGAACGAGCATTCAGAGTAACGATAAAATCTCTTCATCCATCAGTCCCTCTCGATGGCATTAAATCAGTCCTCAAAGAAGTAGGTCATAAAACCAGAAATGTCTTCAACGTATATAGAAAAGAAACACATGACCTACTCCCAATATTCTTTGCCAACTGTGAAACAAGTTCCAACAACAAAGGAACGCTGCAAATAGGTATATCGTGCAAATGGTGATCGTACAAGCTATAGGATTCAGAACTTTCCTATTCAAACAACTGAATAGGATTATGATGATTTTAAAAGGTAGTTAGCAATTCTATAGGCAACGAAAAATCTCTATAAGAAATGATAGAAGATATTTGAATAGGAGACTGAGTGATTAAATAGATAATACGACTTAGAAATTTTTTTTTATTATCAATGAAACCTCAATAGGATTTTGCATTATTCAATAGGTTTGAGCTCCTCTAACATCCAGTGATCTATACGATTTCTTTTGTTCCCAGCATTGTATTAATTGGATGCCGAGATTCTAATGGGAAATATCGCGTTGAAAGATTATTCTCTAAGTCACATTTCCTATTTCAATCTATTTATTTCCCTATAGAATCTTGGAGAAATCGTCTGTGTAAAAAAATTTCAAGTCCTGTTAAGAAATATTGGCATGAGAAAACACTAAGTCGTATTTTGTTTTTCAATTTATTTCCAACGAATTGATGATTAAGATATAGCGAGCATTTTTCATGAAAGTAATAATAATACGCTACTTGATATATAAAATAAATACACATACGACTAGTAAATACAGTCAGATTTCTCTGATTTCCGAAACTCGGAGAACATATTTTCGTAATTGAAAATTGAGAGTCATAGTATCGCTTCATGCTGAGCAGTGCAAGTGGAGAGTAAAGCTTGTCCAATGGAGATTGAGGGTCAAGAAATTAGAGGAGTCTGACTGTAGCCTTTTTTTTGTTCTGAGCATTGTGCAAGTTAAATGAATATTTCGAGTTTCAATTTTTTATTTTTAACACGGCCATCAATGAGAAGAACACTTTGATCAAATAATTAATATTGATGAAATCTTAAGATAATGGTATAAATAGCTGTACGGATTCATGAAAATATATAAAGTTAAATAATAGAAAAAAATATCAGTGCTCTGCAGTGGTCTGGGTGCGACCCGAAAGGTCCACACGACCAACTTCCCAGTGGAAAAAATAAAAAAACAATTTGAATAGAACCCGTTTTCATTTTTTATAACAAATGGATTATTAATTATAAACGAAATGAGTCTGTTTTTATTCATTTGATATGGTTAGTTACTTTATTTCAGTAAAAGAAAAAATTGTGCGTTAGAAGAATTCAAATGTACCTCATAGATCCTTTTTTCATTATTTACAACGAATTTCATTGTTATACACGAAAAAAGTATGTTTTCATTTATGGCATACGGTTGGTAACATTTTTTTAGTAAACGAAAAAATTATGCGTTAAAAGTACTCATATATATAGAAAGGGTCCCTATTTTTATTGTTTATAACAATTAAAAACTTATTATTTGAATATTACTATGATCAATAATCACTTGTTAGTAACAATGTTCAATTGTTATGAACACAATTCCATATTATTGACAATTATTATTGACTATTATAGCGTCTTTAATGCTGTTTTCTCATTCCTGACACGAGTTTAAAATTCTTTCATTGCTGATATTGTTTATTAAATTTTTTTTTTTTCGATAAAATATTGTCATCATATATCCATACAAGTATTCCAAACATTAAAAATTCATATTTCTGCAATGATCTTAAAATTTTGTCTAAAAAATGGTATAATTTATAAATTGCAAAATTCAAGTAATTTCCTTTTTTTCCAGTTTTTTGATTCTGCCAAAAAAATGGCTTTACCGATTTTCCCGGAAACATTTTCAGTTCTAAGTTACGGAATTACGCGTCGAATGCAATTGGTCCCACATCGATATCATTTTTTGTTCTCGAGATAATCGAGGCGAAAAATAATTCCGAACGCACGTACGAACATACGCACATACGCACATACGTACATACACACACACAGACGTCCATGTAAAAACTATCGTATTCAACTCTGGGGACTTTGAAACGTGGAGATATGTCAAAATTTGGAATTCGCTGTGTGTGTGTATGTACGCACATACGTACATACACACACAGACGTCCACGTAAAAACTGTCGATTCATTCTAGAATAGGCTTTCGAATTCATTTATTATTAACTTTTTTTTAGCAAAAGAAAAAATTACGCGTTGGAAGAATTCAAATATATTGCATAGATCTCTATTTTCATTGTTTATAACAGATTTAATTGTTATAAACAAAAAGAATGAGTTTCCATTCATGTCGTACGGTTGGTAACTTTTTTTTAGCAAAAGAAAAAATTACGCGTTAAAAGAATTCAAATATATTGCATAGATCTCTATTTCTATTGTTTATAACAATTAAAAAATTTTTTATTCAAATATTATTATGATCGATAATCATTTGTTATTAACAATGTTCAATCGTTATGAACACAATTTATTATTATTAACAATAATCATTGACTATTTTATTATCCTCAACGCTATTTTCTCCATCCCAACACAAGTTTAAAATTTTTTTATTGCTGATTTCGTTTTTTAAAAATTTTTTTTCCTATGAAATACTGTCATCATATTTCTGTACAATTATTCTAAACATTTGATATTCATATTTTTTAAAAGATCTCGGAATTCCGTCTAAAAAATGGTATAATTTATAAATTGCAGAATTTAGGTAGTTCACTATTTTTTCAGTTTTTTGATTCTGCATAAAAAATGGCTGGACCGATTTTGCTGAAAATCTAATCAGTTCTAAGTTACATAATTACGTGTCAAATGCAGTTGGCCCCACATCGATATCATTTTTTGTTCTCGAGATAATCGAGGCGAAAAATAATTTCGACCGCACGTACGAACATACGAACATACGCACATACGTACATACACACACACAGACGTCCACTGGAAAACGGTCGTATTGGATTCGCGGGACCTTAAAACGTGGAGATATGTTAAAATTAGCGATTCGCAAAATCGGACCCATTACTATAACTTCCCACTGGGGAGTTAAAAATTATAGTTATTGAATTATTTATTGAAATATTTTAATTTTAAGTGACAAAAATTCACGAATTTTAAACCGTAAGATGAAGAGGAATAGATTTGGCAACGTCGCACAGTTATACGCTTATCATTTGAAAGCGCGCCAGTTATTTGCTGTTTAAAACATAATGAGTAACATAATGTAATGAATAATGTTTATTTTTTTTTACATTGAGAATCAATCATATTATTAAAATTGAGCAATATGGATTTTAAAATTGTCTTATTTTTTGTAACACGAGGTTTACCACCTACATCTTCTCTCAGTAATAATCTTACACCTTCTCCTCCACTTTGGGTGTAAGCTTGTTGAAGCATATCTAAATTAATGCCAGCTTTTGCAATTTTTAATTTCATATTATTTGAAACTCCTTTTAAGGTCACTAATGAAGCCCTATTTATAGATGCATTAATTGACAGAATTTCTGATTTTAAAATGTAAACTACACTTTTAGCATGTCGTTTAATTGTATCTGTATTAATATTAACTTTCTCCAAAAGCATTGCTAACACAGAAATATCAACAGAAGCATCATGTAGATTTTCAGCGGAATTAGGACCAAGTAAATCCAGAGTAAGCTCTTTTTGATATATACATTTTTTTTTTCCTATCCGGTAGACTTATTTGGAATATCTGCAAAGTGTCAGTGAATCCTTCAACAATATCTTGAAATTCTTTCAGAAGATTAAGTTTTTTTACTTGTTGAAGTATTCGAAGAGCATCAAATCTATTGAAAAAAGTTAAAGAACATGTTATCTCAGTATACAATGTTAATTATTTGTTTAAATTCGAACTTGTAAATAAAATCAATTATATACATCACAGAACAATTATTTTTGAAGTAAAATAGAAAAGTATACTCAGAACGAAATACCTGATCCTATTATGAGCAGTGAGAATAGCTTTACCACTAATAGATTGAAGAAATGTAAATAGGTAATACCTTCTCGATTTTCAACGGTAGAATCTTTCGTACTCCTGCGTTGCTTTGTAGAAAGTCTTTTACGTTTAATTTCTTTGGTTTTCTGAATTTTTAATCTACGTTGATGAATTATTTCATTATTAGCACGATATTTTTTTGTGTAGCTACCAGGTGAAAGTAAAAGTTTTTCGTTTACTTTAACTATGTACTGAAAACCAAGATTCTTGTGGCAAACAGCACTAGCTACTCTAAAATCTAATAACTCTGATGCTGCACAGTGTCGGTTCTCCGGATGTTTATTAGCAACAATGTTACTGAATGACTCATTGCCTTGAGATGAGCTACAAGGTGCCAATTTATCTGCATTATTTGCAAATTGTCCAAAAATGTGCATTGATGAAGCTTGTTGTTCTACATCAGATAGTGTTGGGACTACAAAAGGGCAATTTTTCTTTAGTGTCACGGTGTTTACACCACTCCCCACATCTAGCATGCTTATCATAAGCATGTGGAACAATAGTTAATAAAGCTTTCTTTAAATTTTCTTCATTATCCCGATTCTGTTTTAACGCAAAAGTAAAACATTTGAACAAGTAAAAAATTACTTGAGGTTTTAGATGAATAGAGTTTAATGCACTCGAAAGTGATTTTTTCGCGTGATTCACGTCGGACCACTATGTACAAGAATCGTAGATTGTCTGCGTACAGCAGAAATAGTGCTGCTATCATCGTCACCAATCAATACAGAAATTATGGCATTTTGATCCTGCAGAAGTTGATTGTGATTAACCAGTTCAACTGCCATATTGCACTCCATTGCTTTAGCAGATCCACTGTAATTTTTCCTGCAATCATGATCTTCAGACTTATAACCTCGCTCACATTTTGCACATCGTTTGCTTCGCGTTGTGTAAGATAAAATTTTACCAGTATAATAACCTATGAGAGAACTATGACCTGCTCTCCCACAGAAAAGATGATAAATGTTAGGGATAACAAAGAAAAGAGAATAAAAAGTAAAAAAAATTAAAATAAATAAATCAATCAATCAAAAAAAGTCATTGAGCTAACCAGATAATGTGTTATAAGCGCTACCAGTTCCTCTTCGTTGCCACCCAGCATCAAATGATGCTCGTAATTTTACTGGAGAATCAACCTTCACAATGTTAATCTCACATTCATTACCATTCATATCAGTCTGTCTATTATCCTCTGTACATTTCTTATCACTTGAAAATAAAAATAATATCTCTTA
>NW_023276548.1:0-3994 GCF_013357705.1 Chelonus insularis | reverse complement strand
GGGGAAAAAGGTGCTTAATACATAACGTTTTTAACGTAATTTTATGGAATGTAATGTAGTTTACTACTTTATGTTTTTGTTAGGTATTAGATCTTGTCTACTATGCTTGTTAAAAATTTCACTTTTATGATAGTGTTGACTACAACTCGCTCGACCGTTGCTGCCGTATTATCACTCTGTATTCGTTTATGACATTATTGAGGTGTGGATTAGGACGACGGATGACACGTTTTCGTTTTTCCGTGCTCTCGATATTGGAATACTTTCCTTGGAGAACCGTTTTTTTTTAACGAAACGTGTTAAGCAGTAAATGAACTATATTTGGTCAGTTCTCCCTCCGGTAAAATTATTAACGAATGGAATGCACCAATTTTTCTAGCATCCACCTATTTTTCTTCCATCGGCTGGTTTTCTGAATATTCCATCAACTCCCACTTCAAAATGTACGTTCTATTTTCCAGAAAAATTCAGTTGCATTTCGGCTTTGGTTGATTTCGCAGCTTCCTCAACGATTTACGTTGGCTCTCTTTGTTGCTATTCTCTGCTACGTGCTTAATAATAATCTTTTCTGTGCTCATAGTGCATTTTCAGGATTTCCGGTTATCATTTACCCAGTGATATTTGCAAGATAGTGTTTAGTTCCACTACTTACTGCACATTCTGGTGTATTTTTGATAATTTTTTAGGTTTTGATTTATTTCTTAGTGCTTTGTTTCTTATCACAATGGTGCAAAGTTCCACGAAGTGCGTTTATAGTGGTTGTGGAAACTCAAAGAAAAATCATCCACATTTAACATTTCATCGTTTTCCAGACAACTCTATCATGTAAGTATTGTTTTTCTCTTCTGAAGAATGTTACGTCTATAAATTCTAATCATCTCAAGCAGAATTAATTTTAGTTTCCATTATTCTTAGTAGCCATTGGGAAACAGACTGTCGTCAGACTTACGTATGTTGCTGTCTTTTGGTTTCTTAACGTAAGATCAACGTTAAAGATCATATGCTGCTGCAGAAAGGAAGCAGAATTACGTAAGGCTGTCGAAAATTCTGACGTCTGATCTTGACTACTAGGGCTGTTTCTACTTCAATAACATTTTTGTTTTTTTTTATTTAAACAGGAGTAAGTGTTGGATTGAACGATGTGGCAATTCCAATCTCGCAACTCTGGAGCTCAAAAAGTTGCGCACCCGCCAAATCTGCTCTACGCATTTTGAAGACAGTGATTTTAAACCTGGCCCTCGAAGATTGCTGTTTCCGGAATCTGTTCCAAAAATTGCAGACAATGTAAGTAATGCTGCAAATATTACTCTAGGAAGTATTAGCGTTGATTTGCGGGAAGAGTTCTATGAAGAAAATGCAGAATCGATTCCGAAGAGTTCCAATCCGTTAATAAAAAAATATAAATTAATTATTACGCGGCAAAAAAAGAAGATCAATTCTTTACGTCGTCAAATTTCAAGATTGAAAAAATCGCGAACCAATTTTTCACTCAAATCAGCCAAAAAATATTTTAATTTTGCTGCTCCCCGAATTTTTACAAATAATAAGCAGCTATGCTTTATTAACATGCAGGTAAATCATTTAAAATCATGTAAATGGACCGAAGAAGAAAAGCAAATTGCTTTGTCCATTTACCAACGCGGGCCCAAAGCGTACAGATTTTTGCGTGATGAATTAAATATTACCCTTCCGTGCTTGACCCTAATTCATACGTGGCTGAACAATATTGACGTTACTACTGGATTCGATCCTGCATTTTTTTCTCTACTCCGTAATAAAGTCGAAAGTATGAGTGAAAATGAACGTGAATGTGTCTTGATGTGGGATGAAATGGCCATAAAAGAATCGTTAGAATTTGATATCAAAAAAGACTTTGTGCACGGGTACGTAGACTTAGGTTCATTAGGTCGCACTAATGATGTTGCAAAATTAACCTTAGTTTTTATGTTACGCGGATTAACTTCATCGTGGAAGCAACCGATAGCTATTTTTTTTTCGCGTGAAAATGTCAAAGGTAATATCTTGAAATACCTTGTAAATGAATGCATTGAAAATGTATTTTCGATCGGTTTAAAAATTAAATTCATGGTATGCGATCAAGCACAGACCAATTGCAGTGTGTTCAAATCATTAGGGATATCATTAGATAAATTTTATTATGAGTGGAATGATGAGAGAATCTACTGCGGCTATGATAGTCCACATATGTGGAAGTGTTTCCGTAATTTATTATATAAACACGATTTTATTTTAAATGGAGAGATTATTTCATGGGGTGCAATTCGTGAATTATTTGATATCGAAAAATACAACGTCGCGAGAGCATGTCATAAATTAACTAGTCGTCATCTGGATCCGGGCCCGATGGAAAAAATGAGTGTGAAATTAGCGACACAGGTTTTCAGCCATACAGTAGCATCAGGCTTGAAAGCTGGCTATTGTACTGGCGAATTGAAACATCCCGCATGTAAAGCTACCGCGGAATTTATTGAGAGAATGAATTGTATAATTGATTGTATGAATGCGAAAAGTATATGTGATAATAATATGTATCGTGCCGGGTTATGCAAATCGCGTGATTTCGTCGAAAGATACTTGATAAGTTCGTGTGAATGGCTTTCAAGTTTATCTCTGGCTAACGCTGCCAAAGCTCCTCCCTCTTTTACCAATATGATAATTACAATTAATAGTACCTTAGAGCTTTGGAAAGAATTACAAAATCGTAATGTAGAATATTTAATGACAGCTAATTTACAGCAGGATCCATTAGAGAATTTATTTGGATATTGGCGTGGATCCTGCGGAAATAATTCAAATCCATCAGCAAAAAGAGTGATGAGCTGTGCGCAACGATCTATGGTATATAACGTTGGTAAAGCTCCTGAAGGAGCGAATTGCGAAGAAGATAAAAACGAATTGTTGTTGAAAAATACAAGTATCGATACGCCGGTAGAACTGAATGATAATAATGGATGTATTGTGGCCAATAGTGATGTAATTTGTTCTGATATGCTTTGCGATAATGAAGTCTTCAATGATACTAAGCGCGATGAAATTGTAGATTTATTAGGATTTTCATTAGAATTGTGTGCTATACGATATATTGCGGGATATCTTGCTTATCGCCTGTATAAGCAGCAAAAGCGTGAATTATCTGAAATTGATAGAGACAATAAGATCAAGAAGTGTAGTTGTACAGTTCGTCTAATTAAAGACAACAGCGATCTGGAGGTGGCATCAGAAATTTTAATCAATATGAAGGCGTATAGCACTATTAACGATAAAGAATTAGGAAACCTTAAAGCACCCGATGACCAATTTTTCGCGATAATAAATTACGGATGCATGATGTTTAAAAACATAATAATACCTGCGTTTTACAGGAAACAACCGCGAACAAAATTTGTTAGAATCTTCAATCAGTGGGTCATTAAAAATCATAAAGGATGGATGGATGCGTTCTGCTCAAAACATTATGAATTTATAGTGAATGTTTTTAGCAGAATGATGATATTTTATAACTTAAAATGGCTGTCAGCGGAAATGCGTGAATGTTCAAAGCACAAACGATCAAATAGCACATACGAAAAAAATCAAAAATTGAAAAAACTGAGGAATGAATGAGAAAAATAGTAAGAGTAGAAGTAGGTAAAATATTGTAGTAAAAAAGCATACATAATTGCAGCAAAATGAAAATGAAGTGAACACGCAATCCTTCCAGTCGCAAAATTCCAATCATCGTTTTGGAACATGGACTATACCTACAGGGGAAACCATGAAAAAAAAAATGCACCTATCATTCTACCTCATGGGTGGTGCGGAAAAGAGTGAAAATGATATAAATATAATTCGCGGCTTTTCATTATTTTAATCATAAAGAATTATACATCAGAGTGTCATTCATAATTCTGCGGATTTTTATTTCTTAATCTTGATAATTGAAGGAGTTATAAATTTTAAAAGATGGAAAAGTTATGTTTGAGGCACCTTTTCC